>NC_086452.1:289334317-289541817 GCF_028390025.1 Pseudophryne corroboree | reverse complement strand
CCTCACAGAATCACAAGTGAAATAATTAGCTCCACCTGTGGACCTTTTAAAATGTGTCAGTGAGTAATTAATACACCTGTGCACTTGCTGGGTTACCTGCAAAACATGCACTGTGTGGGGTCCTGAGGACCGAGTTTGAGAACCACTGCATTAGACTATAGAGGTAAATAAAATACTTTCCACCCAATATTGCTCCATTTACCATTTTTTAGTGCAGCGCAATGGAAAATAAATATATTTAGATTAATTATTATATTAGTATAATAAGATTTTTGCAATATCCTGGATTTTTACCTTCGACAAAAATAAATTTGTTGTTACCAGAATTAATAAACCTCCTAAAGTGTATCGTCAATGGTGTATAATATCTAAATCCATGCCACAAGAAAGCATGATGCTATTATATGGAAATATGACTATCCAGCATAACTGGTGCAATACTGTGCTTGTGACTAGTATATTGGTGAAAGGAAACTTATAGTGAGAACAGTATACGTGTATACACAATTATATATATATGCACACATGTACACAGGCATATAACTGTGTGTAATATGACTGATGCTACAAATTATTAAGACGTTGTTTTTTTATATATAATTAGGCCTTAAATAAAATAATAATAGACCTAATAATTATGTGAGATTCAAAATGTGCCAAAACAAAACCACATGAGTGCCAAACGTGTATGAAAAGTAAATAGATAAAATATGTGCACAAAAGAAAAGTGTATGCTTTCATAAATGTGACAGTCAGTATCATATGACCATAATTAACATGTGTTATTAAATTATATTAATACTAATATCATTTTAGAGCTTAAATATTATGAAATACTATGGTGTGAGTCGGGTGATGTTGTAAATCACCAATGGGATCATGTAATTCCATCAATAATTCAAAGGTAAGTAAGCTTCATTATATTGTACATTTGATTATGTCAAGTTCCCTAACAGATGGAAAGGTAGACGGAGATCATGTATATTGCTATATTGGTCCATGCCAGCTGAATTCTTCTAGATGGACTTTCAGTTGGCAATATTAGTAAGTGAAAGGTAAGTATGAACAGTAGGGCAAAGGTAAAGATTTTCATATTTTACTAGTTTTTCGAAGCTGATGGCAATATTTGCAAATTTGAATGCCTAAGGGTAGTAGTATTAGATCAAATATGGCTCGGAATATGATGAATTTTCAGTATTTTACAAATTTTCAAGCCGAATGCCGATATCAACAATTAGAATAATTTTCGAAGCTGATGGCAATATTTGCAAATTTAAAGTATTAGATCAAATATGGATAGGGATGTGATGAATGATCAGTATTTTAAATTTTTTTCAAGCTGAACGATGATATCTACAATTAGAATAATAATGAGTTAATAATATCAATTCAAAGAGAAGGACATAGATATTCTACTCGCTTCGTCCCATTCAAGACCAATGCTGGTATCTGGACTTAGAATTGATAATGTCAATTCACAGAAAGGGGGCATAACTATTCTGCTCATTTAGTTCCTTTGGGGATTGGGAGTCCATCAAAAAGATAATTTTCGTCTCGAACTTTAACAATTCCCTATCCGCATCACATCCTCTAATACCTGGTTTGATCTGTTTCATGCCGAATACAGTTAGCCTTTTAGGATTACCATCATGATGGTACAGGAAGTGATTGGCCACCGGAGATAAAGTTCTGAATCTGAGTTTGTCTTGTTTGGCGTTTCTTATATTTCCTATATGTTCAAGTAGTCTTATTTTGAATGTTTTTATGGTCTTACCGATATAAATTTTGTTACATGAACAGGTAAGTTGATAAACTACCCCTATCGATTTGCAATCAATGTATCCATCAATGGTCCATTTTTTTCCGAATCTATCCATGTAATTCTCTTTCGGTATCTAGTGGCTTTGCACCAAAATACCTTTTAAATTGCGCACCCTACTCCAGCTCATTTGTATTTTGGGTGGAAGAAGATTCAGTCTATTCTGCAAAGACATTGGTCTGTTTTACAAACTGATACAGATCTTAGAGAAATTCTTCCACCCATAGTACAAATGAGCTGGCGTAGGGCGCGCAATTTAAAAGATATTTTGGTGCAAAGCCACTTACCAACTTCTAATCCATCTCTTCATTTTAGGAAAGGTTCATATCAATGCAGGCAATGTAGGGCCTGCCAATTTATGATACCGAAAGAGAATTACATGGATAGATTCAGAAAAAATCTCCCACTCCCACTTCCCCATGAGGATATTGGCATAACTTGGGGCGAACCTGGTGCCCATGGCCGTCCCGACCTTTTCAGGATAAAAATCTCCATCAAACATAAAATAGTTGTTGACCAAAATAAACTGCACTGCTTCTATTATGAAGTTTCGGATATTTTCATCAACCTCACTTTTTCCAAGGGACTCAGAGACTGCTTTTATTCCTGCATCATGGTCAATAATCGTATAAAGCGATTTGACAACTGCTGTGACCATGAGCATTCCATCCTCCCACGGGACCGTGGGTAGGAAGTTTACCAAGTCCTTTGTATCCTTCAAATGGGATCTGTTGATCAGTGTCAGAGGTTGTAAATGATAATAATTTCTGATAAATTTGCAGTGACCGATTCAATACCCGACACAATTGGTCGTCCAGGTGGATGTTGTGCATCCTTATGAACCTTGCGAAGCAGGTAAATTACAGGGATAACAGGTTCCTTATTCACTATAAATTCCTGTTCTTTTTTGTTCAATACTTTTAACGTTCCGTACTTTTTCACAAGATCATCCAACTTTTCCTGGATTTTAGATGTAGGATCTGCTCTCAATTTGTGGTAAGTAGTTCTGTCAGCTAAATGAAGTGCAACCACTCCCTGTCCATGATGACCACCCTGCCGCCTTTGTCGGCGGGTTTGATTACCAATGTATTGTTGGACTTGAGAGATTTAAGAGCTGTCCTTTCCTTAAATGTTAGGTTACATTTAACTTCACAAGTTTTAATCTCTCTTACGTCATCTTGGACTAGTGTGGTAAAGGTTTCTATGTAGTTGCCTTTTACATGGTGCGGGAAGAAAACAGATTTGGGTTTGAAAGGAGTATTAGCCATTAACTCCATCTCACCCAAATCTCGTACCGTTTCTTTTGTTAAAATAATTTTTTTAGACATAATTTCATTACAAACTTATGTATATCTATGTATGTAGAAAACTTATCTATTGAAATCATAGGGGCATATTTCATGCTTTTCTCCAGAACTGAAATCTTGAATTTGGATAACACATGTGAACTGATGTTAAAAATTTTGGTTTTGGTTATCCGTTCCTCTATTTTTCTATGATCCCTTGATTCTCCTTTATTTTCTTCTTCCTTAGCAGAATTATTCTTAGGTATATAAATTTTTTTCTTCCATTGCATCTTGATTTTCCCCCCACATTTGCAGTTCTTTTCCGTTTTTTATGTATTCCTCCCCTTTTACCTCTATGTGTCTTTTTGTGAGAGTCTACCTTTGATTGGACCGTGGACCTCGTCTCCCTAAAAAATTAGTTTCTCCGTCATTTCTATCTTGTGGAACAAATCTATTCCTTTGTGGGAGTGATGTGACACTCCCCATCTCTTCCCCATCTTTGATCCCTCTCTCTATTCTCAATCCGTATAACATAAGTTTGTCTTTCCATATAAGTATGGATAGTATAGATTTTTTGTCAAGGAGGGGAGATTGTGCACCAAAACTTTCACCAAGCCCACGGATTCCCAAACTTATATAGACAGAATCAGTTGCCACCATAAAAACTGGCTTCAGTCTATAGTGAATAGCCAGTTTAAAAGAATTAGACTTAACTGTTCAGAGGACTTGGTCTTTGAACAACAGGCAGACCGTCTAGAAAAAAGATTTCTTGATTGTGGATATGAAGCTGAGTGTGTAAGGGAAGCCAAAGAATTAACTCTTAATTTAAACAAAGAAAAACTCCTGAAAAATCGTGAACAAGTAAACAAGTAAAGGAGAAGCAAAATCGGTTTGAATATGCATTTGTGACTAATTACAGCATACAACATATATCACTAGAACATTCAATTAGGAAACATTGGGATATCTTGAAAAAATATCCAATATTAATGGAAGTTCTTCCAGATAGACCAGTGTTTATATATATATATATATAAGGGCTCCGAACCTGAAAAATAGTCTGGTTAGAAGTGACCTCCTAATTCTAAAGAAGGAGGGGCAAATTAACACTAAAGGATTCCATCGATGTGGGTCGTGTGTAGGATGTCGAACAATTAAGACAGACAGTGGAAAGAAATTAGAAAAGCTATAGATCAATAGACAAACTCATATGATATATGATTTCATAACATGTAATGTCAAGAATGTCGTGTACACGATAGAATGTTCTTGTCATATGTTCTACATAGGGAGGACATCAAGACCTCTAAAGGTACGCGTAGGTGAACATCTCAGGAACATAAAAAAGGGCATTAACACCCTGTCTAGTTATTTTTTAAAAATCCATAATTGTGATCCTAGTCACGATCTAAGGTTTGTAGGGCTGCAATGGGTGGAAGCTGATCACAGTCAAATGAACACCCCCAAATTACTGGCCAAGAAGGAAATGCAGTTGATATATAAATATAACACACTCATACCTGGGGGGCTTAATTTGAATTTCGCGGTTAAATGGTACTTATGATTCTTGGGACTATTTTATCAGATTGTTCATAAATTTTAATGAAACTACTTATGAATTTACTTAAAGTTTTTACTGTGATATTTTTTTTTCTTATTCTGAACTATTATTTATATTGATTTTATGTCAACATTTAAGAAGAATAGGGTCATGTTGAGAAATGGTATTAGCCTTTTGATTAATAGGTCAAATGGACATCACAATAAACAACTTTAACTATGAAAATGATGTTGCTAATCCGGACTAAACAGGACTATTTCTTAAAGATAACAGCGTACAAGAATGAATCCTGTTGCCCAGCAACGCACTACAACAAAGAGACGGGACTTTGGGCAGGATATGACGCTCTGTCCACACTGATGAGTCCCGATGCTGGAGGGTGGTTGACATCCCGCTTACGATGACGCAGGAGGACGGTTGCTTAGCAGCATGAATCGGACACAACTTATGCTATTTTCTGAAAACTTACAAGCAGCGTGAATGCAGGAGCTGCAGCGGCACTGTACAGTAGGTCTGCATTAAGTAATAAGTCACTATTATGTAATAATATTGAAGTAAGTGAACGGAGTGAATTCTGACCAGAAGTGGGAGCCATGGCAACAGATGCAAATACATGGAGGGCGCCATGTTTGCCACAGGTGTTTTTGATTGTAGTTATTTCTGTGATTGGATTAAGCTAGTAATATAAGCAGATAGGATTGTATTGGGAGCACATTTGCCTTGAAAAAGGGTCTAGAAAGGCCTGGAACGTGTCGGCGCAACACAGGGGTGATCCTTTGCTGTATTGGGAGGTGCGGTTGCCGAAAACCCAGGACGCCATTTCCCGGGAGGCTACCTGGTGACCATTAACATGCTGGTTTGAGGATTTTTTCAAGTCCTCCAACTTTTCCGGTAATTGCAACCTCGTGAGTCTATCTATCCCGCCTGTGCTGCATGTGCTCTGTTTAATTTTATGAAAATTTTATCTTTATGGAAGTGTTTTAAGTACAGTATTGTATGGAAAAATTTTTTTGGGGAGGAATTAAAATGGTATTATCCAAAAGATTCTCAATTTTTTGTCTTTTTATGGTACTGCTGAGTGAGATTCCGTTGAAGAGGTCCTCCTGCATATGAGGAATCTAAAGAATACACTACATGCCTGAATGAAAACCTAATCAAGGAATGTATGCAAACAACTAACTGAAATTGCATTGTTGTTGTTTTTCTTGGAATCTTGTTGTTGTCATTATCATTAAGAAAGGCGCCCAGTGTAGTCCACACCTATTTCTTGTCAAAATTGTCCAATTTCTGGGGAGAGGGTCACGCCCCTACTGGTGTTTTCTGTTAAGGCAGCATATTCTGCGCATTGGAAAGGTGCTCAATTTCCATTCTGTCCTTTCTCTGCCATGGTCTGCATCATCAGTTTGAATTATAATCATGACATGATGTGTCTGTGCCCGTCAACCACTAATAGACACGATTGATCTCATAATCATTGTCCACAGTATATTTTTTGCCCTTCTTAAATTTAATAAGGTTACGTCTGTATTGCTCACATTGTACTTCAATCTTATTAAACCAATCCTGACTTGTTTCCTCTGCTAGGGTTTTCATATGTTCCTTCTCAAAAGCAACAATTTTCTGCTTAACAATTTGTTACTCACGATTAGACTCCTCTATGACTGCAATCATTAAATCAAATGCACACTTGTTTAAGATAGCGATCCATTTAATTATGAACTCAGGGTTATTACATCCAATTGTAGGTACATTATGTACTCTAAAACCGCGTGGGTTCTTATGTTCCCTGTAGTATTCTGACAGGGAAACCCCATGTAAGTAATAGTCAATCTCGCAGCGCTTTAATTTCATCAACTGTTGATACAAATCCTCTGAGTTAAAAATAGGGTCAGTCAAAGTGAGTTCATCTGAGAATAAAATATTTTCAATCCTTGGTGTCTGGTCTCCATGGTGAGCCCCGATGGAACGCGGAAGTCGGGCCTGGTGGAACGCACTCATTGCTCCTCCTATGGTCACCGTATCCGTGCCACCGGAAGTGCGATGGAGGGATCAGCGTTGCAGTGTGCGTCTGATTACCTGCACAGGGACAGGTGAGTATGGTGTGTGTAGAGTATTTAGGTGGGGTAGGTGTTTTGTCTTTTATGCTGGTGTGGTCTAGAGGAAGGGGCTGAGACCCCGAAAACGTTCGACATATGTACCAAGTTTAATACAATGTTTTGCTGCTTACAAGTCTCCTGAGCACCGTTTATTCTATTGGAGTTGTGTGTATATATATATATATATATATATATAGAATGACAGAGATGCCCGGCACTCCGGCTCTTATGCTGTATATTTGCTGTGGTGCCTTCCTTAAGGGATGATCGTCCCAATATGCAGTGGAAGGAATGGGGTAGGCGGCACTCACCAGACTGTAGTCAGATCACTTAAAGTGACATGTTCTTTATTGACTAGTTGCCAACATGTTTCGGAGCCGTAGCTCCGTCCTCAGGGCCAAACAGTCACATTTGTAACAATACAGACATTTATACACACCAAGATCAACACATAACTAGCATTAACCTTACTCACCTGCTCCACGGCGCGCTCTCGAGTCCGTACACCTGGTCCACTGTCGCGTCTCTCTGTGACGCCATCGTTAATAAGCTTTATTAACACAAACATAAACAGACAGTGTTGTGAGTTTAAAATTATATATTTAATGGTGGGAAGCTTACAGTTATCTTTGCGAATCTATAATTATAGATAAATGGCACTTTTTAAAACTTGTTTTTAAACTCACAACACTGTCTGTTTATGTTTGTGTTAATAAAGCTTATTGTTTTAATAGCACAGCCTAGGCAACACGAGAGCACGGAGGTGCGTCTCGTTGCCATGGTAACGACCTGCGACACGGCGCGCAGCGATGACGTCACAGAGACGCGACAGCGGACCAGGTGTACGGACTCGAGAGCGCGCCGTGGAGCAGGGGAGTAAGGTTAATGCTAGTTATGTGTTGATCTTGGTGTGTATAAATGTCTGTATTGTTACAAATGTGACTGTTTGGCCCTGAGGACGGAGCTACGGCTCTGAAACATGTTGGCAACTAGTCAATAAAGAACATGTCAGTTTAAGTGATCTGACTACAGTCTGGTGAGTGCCGCCTACCCCATTCCTTACACTATATATATATATATATATATATACCCACGCACACAAGTCCAGACCTGGCACTCACCCGGGGCAGTGTACCCCTCGTGGTAGATACAGCTTACTGGTGTGCCATCCCGGTATGATTTAACCCATCTATGCACTTGAACAAACGAGGCGGCACTACCAGATTTCAAAAGGTGAAAAATTCTTTAGTGGTATAACAAAGTTTTGGGGACTTTCACCCCATCATCAGGCTAACCAGGGAATTGTGCAAAATAAACATTTATACTTACCAGGTACTCCATTCCCACTCCCCCATTGACCACTTCCTGGTGACGTCAGCAACAGGAACCCGGAAGTGTCCGATGGTGTCCCAGGATATAGAAAAATGTAAAGTTATGTACTTTGGGACTAAGGGGGTCATTCCGGCCCGATCGCACGCTACAGTTGTTCGGGTCAGAACTGAGCATGCGCCTGCACCGCAGTGCGCCGGCGCATGCCAGATGGCCGAAGGCCGTCGTTGCCTAGCGATTACCTCTGCCTGTTTGACAGACAGAGACGGTCGCTGGGCGGGAGGGGGTGGCATTAGTACACTTATATGGAACACTTATTTTCACAGCCCAAACATATCTAGAGGAAATGCATACAGTTGATAAATGCTTTTTCACCTCCCGCTGGGACAGCGTAGTGATACAATGTGTCCAAAGTGTCTCTGCCTTAGAATTAGGCTGAATATGTAACAAAGAATCAAGTCTCCTATGGAAGCTTTCCAGCTGATTAGCTTCTGACAGGCGTCCCCGTCTAAGCATAAAATAATTATGGATGAGATTCTTGTGAAATAAACTGATTGCACAGTAACTTGAATGTCCACTGCAGGTGAACTGTAGAGATAGCTTATCTCACCGGTTTGTGCAGCTACCATATCTCCCGCCGGGCTCCGTCTCTGCCGCACATAGCGCTCAGCAGCTCTATCACTGACGTCAGCGCTGTATTCCTCCCGTTGGTGTGGGCTGGATGCAAGCGTGCAAACAGCTTGGAGCGCAGAGATCCTCCGGCCAGTGGTTCAGAACTGCATCGGCTGTTATGCGCTTGGCCCGTAATGGCAGGGCGGCACAAGTTCTCACCGGCACCGGCGTTAGGAGAAGTGATGTCGGCTTTGTAGAAGCTCAAGTCTATATACAGGGGTAAAAACTTAACATGTTTCTCAGCCTGTTACCTGTGGCTGTTTCCACAGAAGTGAAAGTCGGGGACGCCTGTCAGAAGCTAATCAGCTGGAAAGCTTCCATAGGAGACTTGATTCTTTGTTACATATTCAGCCTGATTCTAAGGCAGAGACACTTTGGACACCTTGTATCACTACGCTGTCCCAGCGGGAGGTGAAAAAGCATTTATCAACTGTATGCATTTCCTCTAGATATGTTTGGGCTGTGAAAATAAGTGTTCCATATAGGTGTACTTAAGTATTTATGAGGCTGAATAATATAATTTGCTACTAAGAATTGTTCACTGTGGAGCTAATTAGAGCACCTATTGCATGCTATATTGTTCTAATCAGCAATCTAGTATTCATTACCAGTGCAATCACAAGGTACCTGTGATAAGGATCACTGAAGAAATAGGCTTTGTAGATATACATATTATGTTTTAGCTTTTTAAGTGTTTATATTAACAGTTATCAATACAAAATAAATACAATTTTATCTATCCTTTATTGTGGACAGCGCTTTCAATTTAGTTCTTTCTTGACATGCGGGGCAGACTAGCCCTGTGCTGGGCATTACCCTTGCATGTCAGTGTAAGTGATCGTAGCTGTGCTAAATTTAGCACAGCTACAATCAGGTCAGAATGACCCCCTAAGAACAATAGGGTAGCCTATAAATTAAATGGGGAAAATGTAGAAATAATGGTAGTTGAAAAAGATTTGGGTGTGCTCATCGATAATAGACTTACAGTAGTAGCAGTAGGCAATATCAAAATGGAGTAACAAAAGCAAATAAGGTGTTACAGTAGCATGCATTAATGGGGAATGGAGACAAGGGCTGAGAGTATAATCCTGCCACTGTATAAATCATTGGACCGGCCACACCTGGAATATTGTGTACAGTTCTGGGCACCTCACTATAAAAAAGATATCTTGGTACTCAAAAGGGTTCAGAGGCAAACCACCAAACTGGTTAAGGGGTTAGAGGCACTGAATTATGAGGAAAGACTTACAAGGTTAAATATACTTTTAAAAAACGCTACTCAGAACACGTGGACACCCCCTGAAGTTAGAAGTGAAAAAATGTTATACACAATGGAGGAAAGGGTTCTTCACAGTAAGAGCAGTAAGGATTTGGAATTCTATGCCAGAGAAGGTAGTAATGGTGGACTTAATCAATAAGTTTAAAAATGAATTAGCTACATTCTTAAATGAAAGAAATATCCAAGGATATAGCATTTAAATGAAATACAATTTTATAATACAGGTTGAACTCAAAGGACTTTTTTGTTTTTATCTTTTCAATCTCATCAACTATGTTACTATGGTCATGTCGACTATATGACTAGTCACACCCCTGTGGCACTGGTCACACTCCCTGTGATGGAACTCAGTAGGTCAGCATGAAATAGGCCCTTCAAAAGTTTCAGGTCCAGGCCCATGTGTACCTTAATCTGGCACTAAATTCGGGAGAGCAAGATGTCCTGAGGGGAGCAGCAGATATGCGACAGTAGGCAGGTCTGTGAACCAGGCAGTTAAACACATTCTTGTAAGTGAAGGAATGTGCACTTACAAGTTTTACTGATATGGCTAGTTTTACTGATATAGTCATCTGCCAGGCGGATAAAAGATAGGCGTTGGTTGTGTTAAACATTGAAGATTATAGAACAGAAGCTGTCAGATTGTTGAGTGATGTGGTTAAATTAAAGAACTGACAGGTGACCCGACCAGTTCTTTAAAAATAGAGTTGGACCAATTAGTAGGGACAGCATGTACACAAGGAGTGATTTCAGCAGCGGGGGGGGGGGGGGGGGGGGGGGGGGGGGGGGGGGGGGGATTAGAGGCTGTACATCCTATGAGATCAGTGTTTTATTTAATCCCTGATATCCATAAGGACCTGATATGTCTGCTGGGACACCCTATTATATCAGCAAGAACGCCTTTATGTTTGCGGAAGAACAAGATGTGTTCTTTTCCAACAAGGAATTTTATGCTATCTCCTCATCATTTGGAGTGGTAGAGAAGGGGAGTTTTTGCATTGATGACCTCTTCATCATTTGGGGAGGTAGTATAGGGGAGTTTTTGCATCTGATTGAATCTCATAATAACACGGACAGTCCTGTTAAATTTACGTGTACTAAAAATGGGAGTAGGGGGGGAGAGGAATTCTGTTGCACAGGAATCAAAGTGATACCATACCTAAAGAGGTGGTATTGAAAGACCTCTATTATTAATTGGTACACAATAATTAGGTTGAAAGAATGGGGGTGCAACCACAGATCATATATGGCACAAGCAGAAACAAAAAGAGAAAGAGATCTGTTTAGTGGTGCACTTGAAATTTAAAATATAACATTTATTGATATCCTAAAAAGTGGATAATATATCACACTTGACAAAGAAAACATTTATGCGAAATATTAATAAAAACATGTATAATCGTGAAAAGATGAAGACATTGTGAGACTCTAAAGCAGGGGTGGGGAACCTTTTTTCTACCGAGGGCCATTTGTATATATATAAAATCCTTCGGGGGCCATACAAAAATTTTCAACTTAAAAAATGACCCTGCCCCCCAGTAGGTCTGCCCCTTAGAGTTACTGTGTGTGCGCGCCGGAGGCGCGCACGCGCCAAAAAAATGGGTGTGGCCAGTTAAAATGGGACGTGATACACATATGCCCCCAATAGTGCGGTGCCAGATCCACAATTGCCCCCACAGTGCCAGGTATACAAATGCCCCTCACAGTGCCAGGTATACAGATGCCCCTCACAGTGCCAGGTATACAGATGCCCCCACAGTGCCAGGTATACAGATGCCCCCACAGTGCCAGGTATACAAATGCCCCCACAGTGCCAGGTATACAAATACCCCTCACAGTGCCAGGTATACAAATGCCCCTCACAGTGCCAGGTATACAAATGCCCCTCACAGTGCCAGGTATACAAATGCCCCCCACAGTGCCAGGTATACAAATACCCCCCACAGTGCCAGGTATACAGCCCCCACAGTGCCAGGTATACAGATTCCCCCACAGTGCCAGGTATACAAATGCCCCCCACAGTGCCAGGTATACAAATACCCCCCACAGTGCCAGGTATACAGCCCCCACAGTGCCAGGTATACAGATTTCCCCACAGTGCCAGGTATACAAATACCCCCCACAGTGCCAGGTATACAGCCCCCACAGTGCCAGGTATACAAATGCCCTCCCCTCTTCAACTGATATAGAAGTGTGGATAGGTGATTAATAACATAAGTATCCCCACACCGGGCACAGAGCGTTAATAGCACTTACTAATATACTTTGCCTCATGGAGAAGCTTTAAGCCGTACTACACTATATTGTAGAGCAGAAGGGCACTATTTAATACTCTAACACAGAATTTGTGCACACTATTTGAATGATCTTTGACCCCACAAGATATTGGTAACGCATACAAATTGGTACTATTGAACCTAATATTTTAATGTATGAGAGATACCTGCAGTTACTCAGTACTCTTCAATATCATTTTTGGTGCACGAGAGGCTTTGAGTCTCTATAAAACCATAGTGCAAATTATAATTACTGTGTATTTTCCTCTCTGTCAGATATCACAAGCAGTGATATTATTTACTGTGTCAAATATTTTTTAACACAAAATATAGGCTGACTGCCAAGAATCATAGCTGAGCTCAAATAGCAACATTAGTTGCAAATCTCTATATATAGAAGAACACAGACAGAATTAATATTTAACAGTTACTAATAATTGATACATTTGTATATATAAATAGTAGACACAATAAAGACACTAAGGCGTTTTTTAAAAACACTATCTCTGTACTCATTTTTCTCTTTAGTCTCACAATGTCTTCATCTTTTCACGATTATACATATTTTTATCAATATTTTGCATAAATGTTTTCTTTGTCAAGTGTGATCCACTTTTTAGGATATCAATAAATGTTATATTTTAAATTTCAAGTGCACCACTAAACAGATCTCTTTCTCTTTTTGTTTATGCTTAAATTTACGTGTACGACAGATAAGGACGGTGTTACTTTTTTGGATGTGACAATTACTAAGAGGGAGGGGTGTTTGATAACATCCTTATTTAGCAAAGAGACTGATTAAAATGACCTCCTATTAGCTAGCAGAGCACACCCTCAAACATTAAAAAAAGCATTACGCTACTTGCAATTTGTGCAGGCATTATGGATCTCCACAGATCGCGAGGAGGGTATAAAACGAGTTGATAAAATTATTTCTACATTTTTGGCAAGGGATTATTCTGGAATAATGCTAAAACAGTATAAACAGAAAGCTTTAGTAATTAAATCAGACCAATTATTTACCCATTAAACTTGCAAGAAAAAACAGCTAAGCCATATGTGGGTGAATAAATATAATCATATGAGTACAAAGGTCAATGCAGAAGCTAAAAGATTATGGCCGGTCATTTCATCTGATAAAGACTTGAAGATGATGCAGAATACAGCCCTTATGCTGTGTTATCATAGAGGGAAAAACCTAAGGGATTATCTGGTCCGCACAGATATTACAAATTTGGGTAAGAAAGAAAACACAACATTTCTAGATAAAGCAAAGAAAACGTGATATAACTGCCCTAATTGCATTGCGTGCAGCTATCTACAAATGGGACCTAATTTTTTTCACCCATTTTCAGGGGTTAAATTCGATATCAGGTTTTATTTTAAGCCCCATACACACTAGACGAGATTTTGAAAGATATCGCTCAGAATGGCCGATCTGAGCGAGCTCTTTCATAATCTCATCCAGTGTGTACACTAAATGTCATTAACGATGCGCGCTCCCGGGCATTGTTAATGACCCCCTCCCTCGCCCCAACGCGTACGGACGAGGGCAGCATGGCTGTCATTCCACCCGCCGCCCCCCGCTGTCGCTCCCTGTCCCGGCCGCACTGGCAAGTGTGTATGCACTTGCTGATGCAGCCACCTACCCCCCCCCTGTCGGGTTCCCGCTGCCGCCAATATCAATGTCGGCTGGGATTGGGTAGTGTGTAGGGCCCTTTACATGCACCAGTAGATTTGTAATTTATGTGATAACATGTCCATGCTCATTGATCTATGTGGGCAAAACTGAAATGAACTTTAAAGAAAAAGTTATGCAGCATCCAGTGGCGCACGCAGGGGGGAGGGTTGAGTAACCAGAAACATGGACCAAATAATTTTTTTTTATAATCGCAGCTCATGATTGTAGTTCTGCACACTAACGGCATTAGGCTCCACCTACTCATGGCATTTTGCAGTGATTAGCGGGCCTGTGGGTAGAGCTACACACTGCTAGGCAACGGGGCCGGCGTGTCACTTCCGCCGCTGACTCCCTGCCCCCGGGCGGTTGCCTAGCAACCGGAGATACCAGGTGGCCACCCTGCATTGCAGTCCTGGCTGCCAGCGGGCAGCTGCTTTAATCAGGATTCGGGTGACTGGGCTACCTGTTGATTGGTCTGCAGGGGTTCTTAATGGAGTAAGAATAGGACAGCCCTGCCGGTGATAGCTTCCTGTGGAGCTTGTACCCTGCCTCTAGAGTGTTCCTGCTTTCAGCCAGTTCATTCCTGCCAGGGCCGTAACTACGTGTGTGCCAAGTGGGCTTGGCACACAGCGCAGTTGCCCTGAGGGCGCACGGCCAGCGGCATGTAATGAGTCAAATTGACTCATTACATGCCGCCTCTGCTGTGTGCGCCGTGCGCCGCGCTGGAGGGAGAAGAGACCAGCGCCGGGCAGCGGACAAGGAGGAGGAGGGAGGGGGAGCAGGGAGCCGCAGCAGCGCTATTTCATTGGTAGTAAGCGCCGCTGCAGCATGCCCCTCTCCTTCTGTATTGGCTGCCCGGCGCTGCTATGGATGCTGGGATGCGGTTCCTTCATCCCAGCATCCACAGCAGCGCCAGGCAGCCAATACGGAAGAAGAGGGGGATGCTGCAGCGGCGCTTACTACCAATGAAATAGCGCTGCTGCGGCTCCCTGCTCCCCCTCCCTCCTCCTCCTCCTCACCTCACTGCCTGCACCGAGAGGGAGATGCCAGCACGAGGAGCCTGTCAGCGGGGATAAGGTAAGTATATCCCTCTCTCTCTTTCTCTCTCTCTTTCTCTCTCTCTCTCTCTCTCTCAGGGGGACACCGTCTGCCGCAATGTGTAAAAAGGGGGCCTGGCTGCCGCAATGTGTAAAAAGGGGTCCTGGCTGCCGCAATGTGTAAAAAGGGGTCCTGGCTGCTGCAATGTGTAAAAAGGGGTCCTGGCTGCCGCAATGGGGGACTGGCTGCCGCAATGTGTAAAAAGGGGTCCTGGCTGCCGCAATGGGGGCCTGGCTGCCGCAATGTGTAAAAAGGGGGCCTGGCTGCCGCAATGTGTAAAAAGGGGTCCTGGCTGCCGCAATGTGTAAAAAGGGGGACTGGCTGCCATAATGTGTAAAAAGGGGGAATGGCTGCCGCAATGTGTAAAAAGGGGGCCTGGCTGCCGCAATGTGTAAAGAGGGGTCCTGGCTGCCGCAATGTGTAAAAAGGAGGACCGGCTGCCGCAATGTGTAAAAAGGGGTCCTGGCTGCCGCAATGTGTAAAAAGGGGGCCTAGCTGCCGCAATGTGTAAAAAGGGGTCCTGGCTGCCGCAATGTGTAAAAAGGAGGACCGGCTGCCGCAATGTGTAAAAAGGGGTCCTGGCTGCCGCAATGTGTAAAAAGGGGTCCTGGCTACCGCAATGTGTAAAAAGGGGGACTGGCTGCCGCAATGTGTAAAAATGGGTCCTGGCTGCCGCAATGTGTAAAAAGGGGTCCTGGCTGCCGCAATGTGTAAAAAGGGGTCCTGGCTGCCGCAATGGGGGACTGGCTGCCGCAATGTGTAAAAAGGGGTCCTGGCTGCCGCAATGTGTAAAAAGGGGGCCTGGCTGCCGTAATGTGTAAAAAGGGGTCCTGGCTGCCGCAATGTGTAAAAAGGAGGACCGGCTGCCGCAATGTGTAAAAAGGGGTCCTGGCTGCCGCAATGTGTAAAAAGGGGTCCTGGCTACCGCAATGTGTAAAAAGGGGGACTGGCTGCCGCAATGTGTAAAAATGGGTCCTGGCTGCCGCAATGTGTAAAAAGGGGTCCTGGCTGCCGCAATGTGTAAAAAGGGGTCCTGGCTGCCGCAATGGGGGACTGGCTGCCGCAATGTGTAAAAAGGGGTCCTGGCTGCCGCAATGGGGGCCTGGCTGCCGCAATGTGTAAAAAGGGGGCCTGGCTGCCGCAATGGGGGACTGGCTGCCGCAATGTGTAAAAAGGGGTCCTGGCTGCCGCAATGGGGGCCTGGCTGCCGCAATGTGTAAAAAGGGGGACTGGCTGCCATAATGTGTAAAAAAGGGGGAATGGCTGCCGCAATGTGTAAAAAGGGGGCCTGGTTGCCGCAATGTGTAAAGAGGGGGCCTGGCTGCCGCAATGTGTAAAAAGGGGTCCTGGCTGCCGCAATGTGTAAAAAGGAGGACCGGCTGCCGCAATGTGTAAAAAGGGGTCCTGGCTTCCGCAATGTGTAAAAAGGGGTCCTGGCTACCGCAATGTGTAAAAAGGGGGACTGGCTGCCGCAATGTGTAAAAAGGGGTCCTGGCTGCCGCAATGTGTATAAAGGGGTCCTGGCTGCCGCAATGTGTAAAAAGGGGTCCTGGCTGCCGCAATGGGGGACTGGCTGCCGCAATGTGTAAAAAGGGGTCCTGGCTGCCGCAATGGGGGCCTGGCTGCCGCAATGGGGGCCTGGCTGCCGCAATGTGTAAAAAGGGGGCCTGGCTGCCGCAATGTGTAAAAAGGGGTCCTGGCTACCGCAATGTGTAAAAAGGGGGACTGGCTGCCGCAATGTGTAAAAAGGGGGACTGGCTGCCATAATGTGTAAAAAGGGGGAATGGTTGCCACAATGTGTAAAAAGGGGGCCTGGCTGCCGCAATGTGTAAAGAGGGGGCCTGGCTGCCGCAATGTGTAAAAAGGGGGCCTGGCTGCCGCAATGTGTAAAAAGGGGTCCTGGCTGCCGCAATGTGTAAAAAGGAGGACCGGCTGCCGCAATGTGTAAAAAGGGGTCCTGGCTGCCGCAATGTGTAAAAAGGGGTCCTGGCTACCGCAATGTGTAAAAAGGGGGACTGGCTGCCGCAATGTGTAAAAAGGGGGACTGGCTGCCGCAATGTGTAAAAAGGGGGACTGGCTGCCATAATGTGTAAAAAGGGGGAATGGCTGCCGCAATGTGTAAAAAGGGACTGGCTGCCGCAATGTGTAAAAAGGGGTCCTGGCTGCCGCAATGTGTAAAGAGGGGGCCTGGCTGCCGCAATGTGTAAAAAGGGGGACTGGCTGCCGCAATGTGTAAAAAGGGGGACTGGCTGCCGCAATGTGTAAAGAGGAGGCCTGGCTGCCGCAATGTGTAAAAAGGGGGACTGGCTGCCGCAATGTGTAAAAAGGGGGACTGGCTGCCGCAATGTGTAAAAAGGAGGACCGGCTGCCGCAATGTGTAAAAAGGGGTCCTGGCTGCCGCAATGTGTAAAAAGGGGTCCTGGCTACCGCAATGTGTAAAAAGGGGGACTGGCTGCCGCAATGTGTAAAAAGGGGTCCTGGCTGCCGCAATGTGTATAAAGGGGTCCTGGCTGCCGCAATGTGTAAAAAGGGGTCCTGGCTGCCGCAATGGGGGACTGGCTGCCGCAATGTGTAAAAAGGGGTCCTGGCTGCCGCAATGGGGGCCTGGCTGCCGCAATGTGTAAAAAGGGGGCCTGGCTGCCGCAATGTGTAAAAAGGGGTCCTGGCTACCGCAATGTGTAAAAAGGGGGACTGGCTGCCGCAGTGTGTAAAAAGGGGGACTGGCTGCCATAATGTGTAAAAAGGGGGAATGGTTGCCACAATGTGTAAAAAGGGGGCCTGGCTGCCGCAATGTGTAAAGAGGGGGCCTGGCTGCCGCAATGTGTAAAAAGGGGGCCTGGCTGCCGCAATGTGTAAAAAGGGGTCCTGGCTGCCGCAATGTGTAAAAAGGGGTCCTGGCTACCGCAATGTGTAAAAAGGGGGACTGGCTGCCGCAATGTGTAAAAAGGGGGACTGGCTGCCGCAATGTGTAAAAAGGGGGACTGGCTGCCATAATGTGTAAAAAGGGGGAATGGCTGCCGCAATGTGTAAAAAGGGACTGGCTGCCGCAATGTGTAAAAAGGGGTCCTGGCTGCCGCAATGTGTAAAGAGGGGGCCTGGCTGCCGCAATGTGTAAAAAGGGGGACTGGCTGCCGCAATGTGTAAAAAGGGGGACTGGCTGCCGCAATGTGTAAAAAGGGGGACTGGCTGCCGCAATGTGTAAAGAGGGGGCCTGGCTGCCGCAATGTGTAAAAAGGGGGACTGGCTGCCGCAATGTGTAAAAAGGGGAACTGGCTGCCGCAATGTGTAAAAAGGGGGACTGTCTGCTGTAATGTGTAAAAAGGGGGACGCTGTCTGCTGTAATGTATAAAAGGGGCTCTACCTGGTGTAGTGGCGCTATTGTGCAGCGTAATTTGAATAATGTAGACTACTGTGCACCGTAGTATGAATTGCTATTATTTTGTGGCCACGCCCCTTCCCCGTGAAGCCACGCCCCTATAACAAATTTTTTTTGCGCGCCTGCGGCGCGCACTGCCCCTATCTTACATGGGGGGGCGCCACTGTCGTTTCTTGCACACAGCACTAAAATGCCTAGTTACGGCACTGATTCCTGCATCCTGTGTCCCGGTTTCTGGAGCCTTGTCCTGGGAATCTGTTCCAGCCTTCCAGTCTAGTGATCCTGAATCTTCAGCCTTGGGGTCCTGTTGCTTCTACGTGCACCTTTTCCGGTGTCGTGAGTAAGCGGCTCTGTCGCACCTTACGGCTGAAGCTGTATTATTCTAATCATCTTGCCTTGGTGTTTTCTGCGGAGGCTCCGCCACCGTTGTCCTTGCCGAACTAAGATGGATTCGTATTTTGCATTTGGACAGCGTTACTTTGGTTACTGTTTTTCTTGGCGGCCGCACCGCACATTAAATAGCTTATTATTTTCTGTGGTTTGCCCTTTCGCTTTTGTGTCTGTCTTAGTTAGTTTTCCCCTTGTTCTCTACCTGTCTCGGTTGACGCCTTGTCACCTACTAAGACCGGGGAGCATCGGAGTTCGAACAGACCAAATCCACCCATTCAAACGCGGCTACTGTGGGCCCAAGAAACCATAGTCTCGTAGGCATTAACCAACCACTAGGGAAGGACAACGGAGTCAGGGTTTTCCATTAGGGGTTGCTGCAAATCTCAGTTTGTACTGCAGCATCACGTTTCTGTATTCAAAGTTCATCTATTGCCACCCTGTCTCTCAGGTTCCGAGTACATAGATCATAACACACACACTATCCTCTCGCAGCCAGTGACAGGTTAACCAAAGCTAATGGTCACAAGTCTTGTGAGGCTGCCTAATCTGAATGTGACCACACAGATTCATCCCTTCCTAGCTGACCTTGGTTAAGGAACCTTTGCCTTCAATCAATCATTACTTCATATTCATATGGTCTTTAAACACAGTATACCAACTATTTTTGTACATGTGCACTAATTTATTGAGTTTATACAATATATATATATATATATATATATATATATATATACAAAAAGAAAGTTCAGCACTCACCATAGCAAGCTCACTTATCCTCACAACATCAATAAATAAATGATGGGGGTTTAGTTAGTGAATTGGCCAATGCACAGAAGCCTGCATACCGCTCGCCAATGTACCCCACCTTCATGCAGGTCCTACACTATCACAAAGTCTCAAAAATTAAAACCTGGCAACTGTATCACACATAATATACTGCACACATGCCCACTAGGTTTAATGTGTATCTGCCATGCATCTTATGGCTTTTAAAGGTACACCAGTCACCTGACACTGGCTGATAAATTACTAAGGAGCAGCTGACACAGGTTTAGAACAAGTGAGATTACACAGGGGTGCATGAAAAGGCCTGTGACCATGGTTAATAAGAGTTAACTTAGCTAATTGAAAATTGAATACATTATTTCAATGTAAAGAGTGAATAATAATATAAAAATGATGTATATATACACAATTACTGTAGGCTACTTGATTGAGATACAAATGTAAATATTTTATTACTCAAATATATAAATATATATATATATATATATATATGTATATATAGCTATATAGCACCTGAAGTCTAAAATCATAACATAACTTTCCATTTTTACAGTACAGAATAATTGATCATGTAACCTCTCTTAGGAGATGAGGGGACAGAGGCCATATGCTTCTAAAATTAGAAGCACAGTGGATAATCAAATTGGATTCGTTATCTCCTAAAGGGCTAAATGAAACATTAGGCTTGCAATGTTTTTTGTGATCACGTTGGCCTTCTAATTATGTTCTGAGTAAAATTGATGTTAAGTATAGAAGACAGTGGGGTATATTTACTAAGATTCGTGTTTCAGTCAATTTGGTTCGAAATTGAACTCGACTGTTATTGTCCGTGTTTTACTGCAACTTTTTGAGGCCAAATTCCAAAATGTACTAAGCTACCACGTTTGTGTATTTTGAGAATTCCAATGTCGATGTTATTCGTATTTCCAAAGGTACATTTACGGCCAAATTTGTGTTTTCAGGCCGAACATGGGTGGGTGTTCTGTATTTTTTCCAATGGCGGCGGTGTTTTTAACTTTTTATGGCCCGGAGTGTCAGATGACATCCGGACCTACTGTAAGTCCTCTGATGTATGCCAACGGCTTGGACGCCCCAGTGCTCGGGCTCCCCTGAGGTCTTTGCCAATAGTCGGGGGAACCTTTCCAACCAGTGGCCATGGACATAGTAGGTCCCCTGCCTGTGGCCAGTAGATCAGGGAAGAAATACATCCTCACAGTGGTGGATTATGCTACCCGTTATCCAGAGGCTGTGGCTCTGTCCGCCATCACTGCGGAAAAGGTAGCGGATGCCCTGCTAGACATATTTAGTAGAGTAGGGTTCCCCAGTGAGATCCTAACTGATCAAGGGACACAGTTCATGAGTGATCTGTTCCAGTGTCTCTGGGTGAGGTGCGGCTATTCCGCACTGCCCCCTATCATCCTCAGACTGAAGGACTTTGCGAGAGATTTAATGGCACTCTGAAGCAGATGCTACGGGCATTTGTGACTTCGGAGGGGGGAGACTGGGAGCGATACCTGCCACACCTCCTGTTTGCAGATCAGGAGGTGCCCTCAGGAGTCAACCGGATTCTCCCCCTTCAAGTTACTATATGGACGCAGAGTCCGTGGACCTCTTGACCTGTTCCTGGAGTCCTGGGACGGGGAGCTGATCCACCAGGATGAGTCCGTGGTGGAGTATGTGTTGAAGCTCAGAGATCGGTTAGAGAATCTCATGGGGCTAGCGCAAGCGAATCTTGTGGAAGCGCAGACCAAGCAAATGACTTGGTATGACCAGGGCGCGCGTGCCCGGGTCTTCGGAGTAGGGCAGAAGGCACTGGTTCTGATGCCCACATGTCAGAACAAGCTCCAGGCTGCCTGGGCAGGACCGTACACGGTCGCAAAACGCCTAAGTGACATCGTCTACATGGTGTCATTTGACAGCGATGGTAGGAGGCAGTGTACCTACCATGTAAACATGTTAAAGGAATACCATGAGCATGTGGAGTTGGTAGCTGCTGTGTGCTGCCTACCGATGGAGGAACCAGGAAAAGATTCCATACCTGACCTCCTCGCGGATGCCAGGGTGAGGGTGGTGCGGAGGAAGTAAGCTGGAGCAGTGAGCTTGGTAACCTCAAGAGGGAGCAGCTGGAGTCAGTGCTGCAGTCCTTTGAGGCCCAGTTCAGCAGGAAGCCCGGCCTGACTTCCCTACGTTCCCATCACGTAGACACTGGTGAGCATAGGCCAATTCGGCAACCCGCGTATCGTGTATCACCAGAGGCGCAGGCGAGTATCTACCAAGAGGTGCAGGAGATGTTAGCGCTAGGCATAATCACGCGCTCCAACAGTCCCTGGGCCACCTCCGTTGTACTGGTTCCCAAGAAGGACCAGACAACCAGGTTCTGCATAGACTACTGCCAGTTGAACGAAGTGACCAAATCTGTCGCATATCCTCTACCCCACATTGACGCACTGTTAGATGAGTTGGCAGGAGCAAAATACATCTCTACGTTTGCCCTGAGCAAGGGGTATTGGCAGATACCAATGACCCCCGAGGCTCAGGAACGGTCCGCCTTCATCACCTCCTTTGGCTTGTTTGAGTTCAAAACCATGCCATTTGGAATGAAGAATGTGCCAGCCACCTTCCAGAGTGTGGTCAATGACATGCTTAAGGGGTTCAGATATTTTGCCCAGGCCTACTTGGATGACATTGCTGTCTTCAGCCGAACCTGGGAAGATCACCTGAAGCACGTGGGGTTGGTGTTAGAGAGGATTCGGTGGGCAGGTCTGGCCATCAGGGCAGACAAGTGCCAAATGAGGATGTCAGAGGTACAGTATGGGGGGAGGTATGGTGAAGCCTGAACCAGTGAAGGTGGATGCAATCTGAGACTGGCCCCGGCCCTCAACCCAGAGACAGGTCCTGGCTTTCTTAGGGATCGCAGGGTACTACAGATGTTTTGTCCCTGACTTTAGTTCCATTGCTAAACCCCTGACTGATTTGACTAAGAAGAAACTCCCCAAGATAGTTGACTGGACGACCGCATGCGTGTTGGCATTCCAGTCATTGAAAACAGCTCTAGTACAAGCTCCAGTACTGATGGCGTCGGACTATAGTAAAAACTTTGTTGTACAGACTGATGCATCAAAGTACGGACTCGGAGCAGTACTGAGCCAGGAGGGGCCGGATGGACAGGAGCAACCTGTGGCCTATTTGAGCAGAAAGCTGCTACTGCGGGAGGTGGGGTATGCCACAATTGAAAAGGAGTGTTTGGCTATTGTTTGGGCTGTGAAGAAGCTTCAGCCCTATTTGTATGGCCGCCATTTTACGGTGGCAACGGACCACAATCCATTACGGTGGCTCCAGCACACCATGGGGGAAACGGCAGACTGTTGCGGTGGAGCCTTGCTCTTCAGGTTTATGACTTTCATATTATCCATAACCAAGGCAAGGCTCATAGCAATGCGGATGGACTGTCACGTCAGGAGGAGCCTGAACCCCCAAAGACCTCCTGGTAACCCAATAAGGACTGCGGGACCAGGGACCAAATCGTTGGGACATGGGTGCCTGGTTGACCCGCTTGAATGGGGGGGAGGAGTGTGGCCGGAGAGACCCCTCAGCCATGTGGACAATGGCGGCTGTGGCACTGAAGGGGTTAACCATCAGCCGCCTGGCGCCCTTAGGAGGACAATGGGCGCTTGCCGCCATTTTTAAAAAGTAATGGGCGTTAGGCGCCGTGTATTTAAAAATGTTTTAAAAATTTATTTAATATCTTCACCACGGTCCTGGACCTCTCCGGTGACCGCGGCTGTGAGGGCAGCCCCCGGCGCGCTGAGCTGTGTGTGCGCGCCAGTTGAGAGGAGAGCCACTGTGTGTGTGTTCTGAGGTCCAGAAGCTACGCTCCTGGCACCTCAGCGCTAGGGATAGGGGAGAGCCGTGGCAGCGGGGAGATCCGCTCCCGCTGCAGCGCTCTGTGTGATGCCGCCGCTGGTGGCCAGCCGCAACAGCCAGGATGAGCGTCCTGTACTGCTGGGCTGCAGGGGGGTGCGCCGCAGCCCGGGTCACTGCCAGAGGCTGCGGCGAAGCCACTACGTTCAGCGCCACACACAGGGGAGTGGGCTAGCCAGCTCCCTGCGTGGTGAGGGGACAAGAGTGCGCCGCTCATGGGGGACTGGGCTAGCTGGCTCCCTAGAGGCAGGGGGTGTATGTAGGATGTTGAGCACTGGGGTAAGGGACCTATGCTCCCAGCGCCACAGGAGCACAGAGCCGCGGTGGCCGGGAAGAGCATCCTGAGCCGCTGGGCTTCAGATAAGGGGGGAGCGCCGCACCATGCGTCAAGGCCACCAAGTGAATGCCGCACTGGGGGGACAGGGAGAGCCAGCTCCCTGGACCACAGTGGCAGGCATTGCACAGGCAGGCTGGAAGATGGGGGAAGCAAGCCCCCATACCTCCAGCACTGAGAGAGCCCTAGCAGCCAGGCTGCAGGGCTAAGGGAGCCCAAGGCTGAGCGCTGGGCATAGCAAAGACAAAGCACTGTTTTAATATGAAATATATAAATATATTGTGTTGTGAGGCACTGCAGTGCCTGGGTATGTGGAGCCTGTGCAGGGCACAGGCTCAGTATATATTTAACAGACATGCATGTGAAATGTAATGGATGTTAAGGTAAAATGCACTTACTTGGTTGTGTGTCCCAGGACAGGGGAATCCATGGCTGTGCAGGCTGATGGATTCCTCCAGACCTTTTCCCCCAAAACAGAATGCTTTCTCTTCCAGCCTCAAACTTAAAAGTAGCATTGGAAGAGAGAGAGAGGAGAAGCTCAGCTTTAAAACAAGCTGAGTGGTTATCTGGAGCTCCATGGAGATCACCTGTAATGGCCAGGAAACCCTGACCATGGGATCTAGGAAGCCCAGCTCTGGAGCCCCAATCCAGGCTGCAGATGGTGAGCTAGGTCCCGAGCAAGTTTCTGGAAGTACATTTAGGTGGGAAAAGTTCCCCCAGCCTAGACTGAATGGCACCAAGGCGTATCCTGATCCTCCAGGATGGGACGGTCAAAGGAGAGTGACGACTCCCCACTGTCCATAGAGGACAATGTTAGCTGTGCAAGTGACCAAGGCATACACAGCTTATGGGTAAACAGTGATTGGCTGTAAACCACAGGGCGGCTTACCCCCTGTGGTACTGTGTGGAAAATGTACATAAAAAGGAGGCCTGCGAGCATCCAGAGTGTATTATACCATTTTCTTCTGCTGTAAACATCTGCTGTATTGCTGAAGTTCTTTTCAGAACTATTTGGGCAAATAAAGATCTTCTGTTTAAAGATGACCGCTTCATCTTGTGACCTGCAGGGCTAGGCGAAACCTAGCTCCGTTTTTCGGCTTTCCAGGGTGTATCCAGCGTTTCCAAGCTCTGCCTTCGGCCTGCTACCGTGCTGTGCTTGGGCAAGCAACATTTGGGGATTCGTCAACACCAAGGCGGCGTAAGGCAGCGTGTCGATGCATACAGAGCAGAACCGTGGTTCCAAAGGCCACGGCAGGTTAGGAGTTTGGTGGTGGCAGCATAAACCTGCCCACTGCGCAGTGGGTGGAGTCAGTAACAGGCGGTTTCTGATGGTAAGTGGGAATCCCATATGTGGCCAGGTCTCGTGTGACCTAAACATCCATTCTGTGTTCTGGGGACGGGACGCGAAAGCGGTGAGGGCTTTCGTACGGGACCGTCCGGTCATACAGGCCAATCTCCTTCATGGCGTCCAGCCGTGAAGCCAGTAGAATCCTGTATGTGATGTAGAAACAAGTACATGTCACTGCTAAACATAGAATCTAAATCATCAAGTAAGGAGCCTGACCCACGTTACAATAGCAATAGTGGGTCTCCGAGTCACACATGCAGCAGTATACAATATTAGAGATTAGTCTCAATCTGCGATCAGCCTATATGGAGGTTGTACCAGGGACAGGTAACACAACCTTCTTTGACAATTTAGACACTAGTTAGGGATGTGGATAATATCTCTGGGTGGGGATCAGTATGAAATACCTCCAATCAAAATCCCGACGGTCGAAATCCCGACAGCAATTGACCGATGGTCAAAATCCCGACAAGGTCAAAATCCCGACATGGACAAAATACCGACACTTAAAATACCGACATGTAAAATGCCGACAGGTCAAAATACCGACATGCGGTTTTCGCTGTTTTTTGTGTGTATGTCGACATGGACACCATATAAGTGTACCGCGTCCGCTCGCCATGTTTCGGGAGCGGTGCCACGGTGCCTTGATGCGCTCGGCACACTATTATATTCCCTCTCCAGGTCCACTGGGATGGTAAAGTACGAACAAGTCGGTTTCAATGAAAAAAATCATGAAAAACTCATGTCGGTATTTTGACCTGTCGGCATTTTACATGTCTGTATTTTGACCTTGTCGGGATTTCGACCATCGGGATTTTGATTGGAGGTAAATTGACAGAATCCCCTCTGGGTGTACTCAGGTGCTCCCAAATAAGGAGTTTAATGCCCTAAACAGTGGGAAGGCATTATATATATATATATATATATATATATATATATATAATATTCCTCATCCCTAATAGCCTCAAACATATGTTGCCCCCCTCATATGTCATGCATTATATGGGCAAGTGTGCGCTTGTTAGGGTACGTAATTGGGGTGAGAGGCACAGCTGTGGGATGTTAATCCCCAGACTACTCAAAACTACAGCTTCTTCCCAGTATGGGATATATTTGAAGAAATATACTTTAAAGCACACCCTATGGAGGCCACCCCAGGGGGATCTGCAACTGAAGCCTGAGAATTTGTACAGTTTTGGGCATGGTATAGACTCCCAGGAGAAGATATACATTCTGCAGTACAGGACAAAAGGGGTCATCCCGAGTTGATCGCTAGCTGCATTTGTCCGCAGCGCAGTAATCAGGCTAAAAAATGGCAGTTCTGCGCCTGCGTATGCAACGCAATGCGCACGCGCGACGTACGGGCACAATGAATTATGTAGTTTTGCACAGGGTCTAGCGATGCATTTCAGTCGCACTGGTTGCCGCAGAGTGATTGACATGAAGTGGGCGTTTCTGGGTGGCAACTGACCGTTTTAAGGGAGTGTTTGGGGAAACGCAGGCTTGCCAGAAAAAAGCAGGCATGGCTGGACGAACGCTGGGCGGGTTTGTGACGTCAAATCCGGAACTGAATAGGCTGAAGTGATCGCAAGCGCTGAGTAGGTTTTGAGCTACTCTGAAACTGCACAACATTTTTTTGCATGCGTTCTGCGATACATTCGTTCGCACTTCTGCTAAGCTAAAATACACTCCAAGTGGGAGGCGGCATAGTGTTTGCACAGCTGCTAAAAACTGCTAGCGATCGATCACTCGGAATGACCCCCAAAGTCCCTTAAACATGGTAAAGTGGGTTACATACACAGGAAAATGTCAACACAGTCCCCCCCCCCCCCCCCAGAATATCTTCAGAGAGTGCCAGCCACAGCGTGCCCTTATAGGAATTTATTATGATAAAAAAAACCTGCTGACTAGCTTAACCTTCACAGGGTAGCTAGTACATAATTCACTCTTCTCACTTGTTTATAACACCTTGTTTAGTTATATGGAGGACAGTGTGTCTGCAGGGATTAAATGGCGCTGGTGAGTACTGGATCCCGTCTGAGGAGAAGCACCGTTCCCTGTAATGGCGCGTCTTCCCACTTTCACTGATTACATTGGCCTGAGGTGATTTAGCTGATAATAGTTAGCATATGTGACCAGTGTAGGGTATTTGCGCTGGCCCAGGGCACCCCTCACAGTGCCGCACATCAAGTACCGCTGAGCCCTCCGGAGCGCAGCCTGTCAGAGCTGCGCTCCTACCCTTGTGCCTCCATTCTCTCCAGCAACCCGCTTACCAGGTCGCCGGCGTCATACTCACCACTCTTCTATCTTCTGGCTCTGTTAGGGGGTGGCGGCCGTACTGCGGGAGTGAGTGGTCGCCTTGTGGGCTTGCGATCAGCACCCTCAGGAGCTCAGTGTCCTGTCACCTGTCAGTGGAGATAGAGAACCATTAACTTCTAGAGTTGGTTCCTACTCCCCCCCTAAGTCCCACGAAGCAGGGAGGCTGTTGCCAGAAACTTTATAAATTAGAAATGAGTGTTGAATTAATGACAATTCTGGACTGACAACATTAGCTCTACCATGAGCACAAGTGCCTAGCCTAAGACTATGCCAACCAAATACACAAGAGGAATCAGGCATATCTCACTGATACAGTAGAGCCAAATACAGTACTGTGAACTATTGGCTAAAGAAGAAGTGCCAATATCCAAACAGGGTTTGTTGAAGGAACGCAAGAAACAGCTTGCTCATAACGATCAAAAGTATGGAACAATGAGGTCTGGAAGCCAATGCTGTGGTACCAATGACCTCAAATAAGTTCACTTGGAGCAAGAGACATAGGATAAGGTCAACAAAAGTTTTTCAACAAAACTAAAAATACGGAATAAAAAAAAGAAAAAAAGAATTATAAATAGAAATAATGTAGATTGTCCAGTACAGAGGCCTGTGAACTCAGCATGTCAGAGTACATGCCACTAGCCAATGTGTGGGACTGGGAGGAAGGGGTGGCCTATGTAGGTCCCGTTTGAGAATTAGACTGTGGAGGAGGGTATTCTGGTGCAAAGTGCATGGGGGGGGGGGGCAGGTTTGGGAAGGTGGGTGGGGGCAATTGTGGGAGATGCCGTCTGGCTAGTGGTACTACCTCACACTCCTTGACCGGTAGGCCTGTAGACCTCATCTGGTAGGCCTGTAGACCTCATCTACAGGGTAAGCCTGTAGACCTCATCTGCCCCACCTCCCGATCGTTGTGACTCAAGATGGTTCTTGTGTTCCTTCAGAAATACTGTCTTGAAATTGGCAATCTTCTTCTTTAGCCAATTTATGGTGGTAATTCAGACTGGATCGCTGCAGCGGCAGCAATCGCAGTCTGAATCCCTTTGTGGAGTGCGCTCGCGCACCCTGGGAGCCCAGTGAGATGCTAACAGCATCTCTGGGCTGTGATCGCCTCTGCCTGATTGACAAGCAGAGGTGGTCGCGGGGCGGGAGGGGGCGTGCCAACGGTGTTAGAATGCTGTTTGGCGGGGCATGGTATGGACAATGCAGCTGTTGCGACCCGGGACGTGGCGGGCAGTCCCCTGTCAGTGTGGAGGCCCTCACAGGGTGCAAAGGCATTGCACAATGCTTTTGCACCCTTGTGGGGGGGGGGGGCATAGCCAGACATGCGGGATGGACTAGCTCCGTGCTGGGCATCCCCCCGAATGTCTGAGTAAATGATCATAGATGTGCTAAATTTAGCACATCTATGATCAGATCTGAATGACACCCTATGTCCACAGTACTGTTCCTGGCTCCACTGTATTGTAGCAGCTGGTCATATGCCTGATTTCTCTTGATTTTGTTGCCATAGTCTGAGCTCTTCACCCTCCACAGGCACTCGCTCTCGTGGTAGAGCTCAATGAAGCCAGTCCAGAATTGGCGTTCATCCTCAGAAGTCATTTCTGTAGGAAAATATAAATGTCTGTTCCCTAAAAAAATATTGGTGGTGTACTGCAGCTTAAGCATCCCCCTTGTCTGTTCCCTAAAAAGCATTGGTGGTGTACAGCAGTAAGCAGCCCGTTGTCTGTTCCCTAAAAAAACATTAGCGGTATACAGCAGTAAGTGGATCCCTTGTCTGTTCCCTAAACAACATTGGTGGTGTACTTAGCATAAATACTCACTTTTCACAAGTTTTTCAGGCTCCTGGTCACTGGCGAAGCTCCTGTGTTTTCAGCTTCCGTACAGTGGAAACAGATAATGGACAGCGGGGAGTGGCTTGTGATGACGTAGATCGGCATCGTAAGCTCAGATCGGCCGCTACTGAAAACACTTGCGATATGCACTATGTAGTACACTGATATAGCATGAATAGACTTGACTGCATAGTCTATCTAGGCTTGCGATACCTACCCAGCTGGAATGCATATCTGGATCGAATCGGTATCGCAAACGGTATAACACTTTCCGATTTGCAATAACTTTCCTTCCAATTTTGACTATATAGTCAAAATCGAAAGGAGTTATCTCACCGTGTGTATGCACCTTTAAGGGCCCCATACACTACAAAGATCTCATGTCGAAGGTGACCACAGGTGATCACTCCGGCAGCCTCCCAGGGGGCAGAAACATAATATGCTGCCCAATTGCATACGATATATCTTGGCGATCCTGGGCAATCCCAAAACATGCCCCCAGGTCGGACCAGATTGAATGTGCAGCACATTCAATCTGGAGGATCCGTTCCGATGCTCACGGGAAAGCGCATCAGATCGGATCGGTTCGGGAACACCTCTAAAATGCCCGATTTCAGCCGATATATCGCGCCGAATGCCCGAATTGGGCTGAAATCGGGTATTATTGCTGTAGTGTTTGGGGCCCTTTAGGCTTAAGGAAGCAACAAGAGGAAATTAGTGACATAATTCAGTGGATATTCTCTTAATATTGCTTTCAAAAGTAATATGTCAATGGACTCCCTCTTTCTACATAGATACACAATCACATTTGTGAAAAATAGTTTTATTAACATAAAAAAAAATGAATCATAGAAGGAGCAGTATCCCTGTGTACTGGTGGCTACACTACATGATGGAACTGCAAAACAATCTGACATCATGTGGTGCCAACAGAGGCGTAGCATGGAGACATGACTCCCGGAGCAGGGTCATGTTATGGCGCCCCCACCCACCACACATATATATATATATATATATATATACAGTAAATTTTGTTCGGTACTCACTGCTTCCATATAAACAGTTCAACAGTCCGGGTGCACTCCGTATAGAACAGATAAATGCAGCATGGAATCGGCGGCACTCCCAGTCAAATAAATAGTCAAAGACCAAGTGAAACTTTCTGCGTTTTGATTTTAGTGCAAAACCGTCATCAGGAACATGTACATTACCCATAAAAAATGGGTACTTTCGGATATTTCTTCTGCAGTGCTGTAACGACATACTCTGTGATGTAACCATCAGATCGCGCTTCTTCCAGAAAATCAGAAAGTTCTCGCATATATTGCAGTGTGGGATCACCTTCCAACTTACAATAAACTGACGTATCCAGAAGCTGCCTAAACGCCTTATTCATATAATCAATCAGATCTTGTATGACCAGTGCACCCCCTTTATCTGCGGGGCGCACTACTATATCTGAGTAGGTCTCAAGATCCTTTAGAGCACCCCACTCAGCTTTAGATAAATTACCATGGTGTGCCTTAACATGATTTTGGATGGCCCAACATAGAAGTGCCATACATCAAGCATTGGATGGCAAAACCATCGACCAGCCTGTTGCCAGGCATTTCAAACAATGTAGACATACTTTGGCACAGCTGCGTTATAAGATCATAGATCATGTACCAGATAACAAGAGAGGAGGTGATCGAGACAGGTTACTATTGCAGAAAGAGTCGAGATGGATTTTTGAGTTGAATACAGTACAGCCCTTCGGGCTTAATGAGTATCTTACTTTTAGTAGTTTTTCATAAGTATGTTTCTCATATATGCATATACATGTTTATTGCTTATCTCTGATTGTTAACCGCTCTCTATTCTAAGAATGGACTATTTTGCTGTGATATGTGTCTTAACGGCAATGCCGTCTGTTGTTTATACTCAGTAACCTTGGTGATGGGGAGCACAGAGGGGAAGCCGGCGCTGGTTGTCAGAGCGACGGCGGGGCCGCTGCTGATGACGTCAGTTCAAGCCGGAAAATGGCGGGGAAGCACGCGGGGCACTGGTGGTGTTTAGAGCATATATAAGGTAAGCCTGTTTGTAATGTACATGTTCTTATAGCACAGACATACATAATTCACGGCAAAAAAGTAAAAAATGAGTAATTGGGAGTATGCTAAAGTTTAGACTGACAGTTTTTTTCTTCCACTTCCTGATTGGCTTTTTTGCCAGTGTTTCTAATGTAGTCTATGGAGGGATTTTTGGGAAGGCATAACTCAGTGTAGAGGATGAATTAAGACTTGGGGTTTGTTTTATTAGAGAGAACTTGCCCCAGTGTAGTGGCTTTTGGAGTTAAGGTTTTTCAGAAAGTTACAGTTTTTTTAATTTAGTAAAATATGCCCCATTTTAAAGATAGGGCATTTCAATTTGTTGCGCCTGCGCAGTGGCTGCCAGCAGGGGGTGTACTCAGAGAGGCTTCAATTGAGAGCACAAACATGGCCGACCTCTCTCGCTTAGGGGAATTATGTGATATGTGGGTAATTAGACATGTGTATGTTAATAAATATGATTGGGGGGGGGGTGCCGCAGCTGCCCCTGAACCTCAGCGGTGATAGAGTGGGAGGAGGTTCAGGGGCAATTGCGGAAGTCTATCACTGCTGCCGGCCTGCCCCTGTCACTCTCGCAGCGGCGGCAGAGGAGGGAGGAGGTTCAGATGCAGCTGTGGCAGTCTATCACTGCTGCCGGGCTGCCCCTGTCACACCGGAACCCCCAGACGTGGCAGTGGCGAAGCAGGAGGAGGTTCAGAGGCAGCTGCAGCCATCTATCACTGCTGTCGGGCTGCCCCTGGCATCCCGGCAGTGGCGGTGGCTGGAGGACCAAGGGCAGTGGTGGCAGTATATATGAAGGGGGGCTGGGAGCAGGAGGACCGAGAGCTGGTGGAGGAATTGCTGCTGCTCTTCACCATGGCATCTCTGCACCCAGCCTTCTCCTTCCACCAGAGGGTCACCCTGCGGAAGTGCCTAGAGTGGCTCCAGGAGGCCATGTGTAGGAAGAGCCTGACAGAGGTAATTTGGGTGTGTGTGGGTTACTATGGTGCGAGTGCCAGGCAGGAGGCACAGGGCACATGCCCACTGTCGGTGCCCCTGTCACATGCTGCTGAGATTCGGCCATACCCCTACTACCAGTGCACAGGGATCCTGTATTTTTACGGTGTGTCTGAGCACATGACCGCCTATATCGCAGGTGACCAGATCCAGGCCTGTGGAGAGAGACCACTCCCCCCGGTTCCTATTGTAGGATGGCGGCAGTCACAGTGGTGTGAGAGGAAGGGGGGGATGCGGGCCAAATGGCGGGAAGGGGGGGACGGGGGCAGATATGACCATCCTCCCTTTCACACCTGGGGAAGCAGGGCAGCCAGTAGGCTAGCGGGTATAAGAGAGAACCAGGAGGGGGTTTAAAAGGCTGAGGCAGAGGGGGAGGCTGCATTCCACGGATGGATCTGGACACAGATAGCAGCAGCATCGCTAGCCAGCACCAGAACAAAGACCACACAGATTTGACTACCTCTCCTTTAACATTGGGTCCGGATCGCAGGTCAGAGCATCAATCAGCAGCTCCAGCATTGGAGCAGCAGCCAGCTCTCTCATTACCAGGAGCTGGGAACGCTGCCCAAATCGGGAAAAGGCCCCAGCAAAAAGTGCAGGAGCAGCACTTCCTCTGCCAGTAGGTGTCCCCCAAGGTTCTGTTCTTGGGCCTCTCCTTTTCTCTCTCTACACATCCTCATTAGGTGAGCTCATTAGCTCTTTTGACTTAAAATATCATCTCTACGCTGTTGATACTCAAATTTACCTGTCCTCCCCTGACCTCTCCCCTGCTCTCCTCACTCTTATCTCCAACTGTCTCTCTGCTATCTCCTCCTGGATTTCCCAGCGTTTTCTTAAACTTAACATGTCTAAGATTGAGCTGATCATCTTCCCTCCCTCCCGCATAACCTCACCTCCTACAATTTAATTATCCATTGAAGGCACATCTATCCCCTCTAGCCCCCAAGTGCAATGTCTTGGAGTAATCCTCGACTCCTCCCTCTCCTTCAAACCACACATTCAGTACCTCTCACAAACCTGCCATTTCCACGCTACTAAGACCCTTATCCACTCACTGGTCATCTCCAGATTGTACTACTGCAATCTCCTCCTATATGGCCTCCCTCAAAAATGCCTCTCTCCACTGCAATCTATCCTCAATGCTGCTGCCCATCTCATCTTCCTCACAAAACGCACTACATCTACATCCCTCTCTTGCAGGACCTTCACTTACTACCCTTCCCAATCAGAATTCAATTCAAGATTCTCACACTCACCTAGAAAGCCACTTTTCTCCCTTTTACATCCCTGACCTTATCTCTCTTGACATTTAGCGTTCCCTTCGCTCTGCTAATGCATGCCGTCTCTCCTACCAACTGATTACCTCCTCCGACTCCTATCTACAAGATTTTGCACATGTTGCTCCCTATCACTGGAATGCTCTATGTCTCCCCATCCGACTCTCCACCTCTCTACAAAACTTCAAACGGGCTCTCAAGACCCACTTCTTCACCAAACCCAGCCAACTCTGCTTCTAACCCTCTTGTCTATGCTCACTGACTACCCCTTCTGTGTCACCCCGGTCTGTTAGCCCCTTACCTTTTAGATTGTAAGCTTGCAAGAGCAGGGACTTCTTTCCTCATGTGCCTTTCATTTTCTTATTTACACTATCATATACTCCATACTCCCTTTGATGTCACCTAACCCCGGGTTTTCTGTACCTGTCCTATATTGTCTTGAACTGTAAGTGCTGTTTTCTTGTTTGCTCATTTGATTATGCACTGTCTAACGGGTGCTGCGGATCCCTTGTGGCGCCATACAAATAAAGGATAATAATAATAATAATAATAATAATAAATCCAGCCAGCCATGCTACAAGTTCCAGGGTACAGGCAACAGCTGCAGGACACCATGGAGCCACAAACTGCACGCTCCAGCAGGCAGAGAAAAGTCCCCAGTCTGTTTAGAGAGGAGGGTGAGGAGTTCATTCAGAAAAAGGGAAACCAGAGAGGGATGAAGCAGCAGCATCACCAGCACGGAGGAGCTCAGGCAGAGGGAGCTCCCCGTAGTGGCCTAAGTGTGAAAGGACGGCCACTGGCAACCAGACGCAGGAGTGTAAGAGATGCTGCACACAGACAGAATGGAGGGCAACAGTGGGAAAGGAACCAATCACCGGCTGTCTGCAAAGGTATTCCAGCAGCAGCAGAATCAGACGGAGCAGAATCCGGCCCAGAGGAGCAGAGCGCATATGAGGCTGGCCGCGCAAACGGACCTGGCACGCCACAAGGCCCAGTCCAGCAGCAGGACATCGGAACTGCAGCAGCCGTGCAAAGCCCATCCGCAGGCTCGCCGCCAGCGTGGGTACATCAGGCATCTACGCTGCTGTTTAAGAAGCTGGCACAACTTCTGGCAGCCACATCAAGGAGGCCACGGGAACGGGAATCAACGCATCACGGTGAGGGAGATATTCAACGCAGATGGCATGCGGCGAGGGATCACAGTCGCTGTCATCACCTCCCCGGTACATTTCTCCCACGAAGAGCAGCAGCCATTATTCAAGGTCGCATGGAATGGCATCGCCTGCAGCAGCCAGGAGCTACCGCACGCAGCACCAGAATTACTGGAGCTGCAGCTGCGTGGGGCGGTTGAAAAGGCAGGAGCAATCTTACCATGTCAAGGAGCAAGTTCATCAGGTGGAATGTAGTGGCACAGGCAGACGTCACCTTGCTTCGGGAGCACGAGGCAATGGGATCATGGAGCAATGGCTTTCGTTATCACAAACACAACACCACAAAGGAGCTACCCCAATCGAGAGCTGCAGTACAGCACGCCACGGAAAGATCATCACGAGAGACGGCCGAGCAACGGGTATCAGAGACAAGGATGTGAAAACACGGGCTACGCTTTAATCGGCGATGCGCCACCACCTCCACCGGTCCACGCGGGACACAGCCAGGCAATGGGGTCATCTCCTTGCGCTAGGGTCAGCGCAGGACTCGCAGTACCCAGAGGGATAGTCACAGAGGGTGGCATGAGCCTTGAAGGGACGGCGCATGGGATTGGTAAGAACAATGTTGACAATAATGATTTGCATAATGTTTGTATTACCCCCAAAAGTTTTCAGAATTTGCAGAATATATGCAGAGAGGTGTGTAATGCGGCAGGGGTGCTGAGTAATAATAGTTTGCATAAAATGTGTGTTATGCCAGGAAGTGCACAGGATGTACAGACTGTGTCACGCCTGAGGTCTGACTCTGACCAGTGGAGATCTCAGGCGTAGGGGCTGACTGAAATGAGAATCTGGGAGCTTTGATAACGTTCTTATACATAACCAGGATATGGTAAACTTGAGCGTAGGCCGAAGGCATGACCAGAATGGAGGAGAATATAAAACAAAACAAGTCTTTTATTCAGCACGCAAGATGGTACAGGTAGCGGCAGATGGAATTAGACTCAATGATCGGTATCACAGATAATGTAGTAACATTGGCACTAGAACAAGGTAATGCAGAAGCATATGTAACATATGTAATATGAGATGCAGTGTGAACCACTGATGAAGTCCCAATATAATGAGCACACAATAGCAGACACAGTTGCAGTGTAAACCACTGATGAAGTCAATGTAGGGGAATACACAATGTTACTGACCACTGGAGAAGAAAGGATACCGATGGTACTGGGTAATGATGGCAGAGCACCAATGGAGCTGGAGATCGATAGCGGAACACCGATGGAGCTGGAGATCGATGGCGGAACACCGATGGAGCTGGAGATCGATGGCGGAACACCGATGGAGCTGGAGATCGATGGCGGAACACTGATGGTGATGAGTATCGATGGCAGAACACTGATGGAGCTGGAGATTGATGGCAGTACACTGATGGAGCCAGGTAACCTGGAAGCAGCTGAGCGCAAACATCCATACAAGGTATGACAATCATAGCACTGGCGATCAAGCAGTCCTTGCCCAGCATTCTTATAGGAGCCAGTGTGTAGGGATTGGCTGGGATGATCAGGTGGTGTAAGGAAGCTCAAACAGTCACGTAATTGGTTGTGCTGCAGTCAAGTGATCAGGACTTGTCACATCAGTACTCAAGGCTTAGGCTCTGATGTGGATTGAGGCCTAGTAGGCCCAAACACTAGGAAACAGACCTTATGCTGAGAGAGCTATGCAGGAACAGCATGTAAAGACTTTACTGCAAGCTGGGTGTGATGAACAGAGAGCCTGGTTGCTGAACACGGGCCCTCATTCCGAGTTGTTCGCTCGTTAGCTGCTTTTAGCAGCTTTGCACACGCTAAGCCGCCGCCTACTGGGAGTGAATCTTAGCTTAGCAGAATTGCGAACGAAAGATTCGCATAATTGCGAATAGAAATTTCTTTGCAGTTTCTGAGTAGCTCGGGACTTACTCTACCACTGCGATCAGTTCAGTCAGTTTCGTTCCTGGTTTGACGTCACAAACACACCCAGCGTTCCCCCAGACACTCCCCCGTTTCTCCAGACACTCCCGCGTTTTACCCAGAAACGGCAGCGTTTTTCCGCACACACCCATAAAATGGCCAGTTTCCGCCCAGAAACACCCACTTCCTGTCAATCACACTCTGATCACCAGAGTGTGAAGAAAAATCCTCGTTATACCGTGAGTAAAATACCTAACTTTTGTGTAAAATAACTAAGCGCATGCGCTCTGCGAACCTTGCGCATGCGCAGTAAGCGACTAATCGCAATATAGCGAAACTTGGCAACGAGCGAACAACTCGGAATGAGGGCCACTGGATCTTGGCAATTACACACACAGTGGAATTCCTGCTCAGGTGCTAACCAGCAAGTAATTAAGACTGCAGTTTGTATGAGAAGCAGATGCCTGTTTGCAGAATTAGCAGAGGTAAGCCACGGAACATGAGAAATACAGTCAGGATTGTGACAGTACCCCCCTTTTCATGGGTGGACCCCGAACACCCATCTTGAAATTTAGGATATCCTTGGAAAATAATTTACATCCGGAAACTGAAGAAATTAAATCTATACGAAGTCAGAGACAACTTGAACTGGATTTCCTAGAAGTCTTTCCAATGTTCTTCTTCAGAAGCCAGAGTTTTGTCATCCGAACAAGTGGACCATTGACCATCACTGTAAATAGAATTATCTTCCTGGGAGAAGACATGGCTAGGAAGAATAGTTCCACCCATAATGTAGCTTGAGTCATCAACAAATTCACTTTTGGAATCTGAGTCCAAGTCCAGAGTGAGCATGGGAACGTTTACATTAGTGGAGAGAAATGCTATGCCAGACTGCACTTCACAGAATTTTGAACTACACGATGAACCAGAAGCAGCATCAAAGTAAATGTAACCAAGTCTTAAATCAGCAGACCGTTGTTCTTGAACTGGTTTTGCTGTATTTCTTTCCTTGGCAACTTGGAAGTGTTTGATACCTTAATCTTGCATAGGTAATGATGCTGCGGATGAGTTCGCAATGGATGGATTCGGACAGTCAGTCTTTGGGGCAAATTCCAGTTGAACGGCTTTAATGAAAGCAGAGAGATCAGTTAGTATTGGATCGTTGGAGTCAATAAGAGGAGTAGCCCACTCCAAAGCTTTGCCCCTGAAAGCTTGAAATAAATACTTGATTGTATTAGATGGAGTGATGCCATCAGTTGATTTTGACTCAATATCCAAAAGGTACTGACGTGCTAGAGCACGAAATTGGATTAAATCTCCCTCATAGAAAACAGATGGAGAAACTTAAGATGAACACTTGGCAGACTGATCAGTAGACACAGACTTAGACTCTTGAATTAGATTGGTAGCTGGGGACCCTGGACTTGTTGATGAGCGAATAGACACAGAGACAGATGGAAGTCTATTCTTGAGACTGAAAGATGGAAGTCCTTTATTGGGACAGGCTGACGTAAGTTCTTTGATGAAGAGGGGTATGCTCTCTCTACAATGGCGCTGGTCTCTCTTATGGTAACCTTTGCATTTAGCTGTTACCCAGGTATGCGAGTGTATGGTGAAAGGCCTTGAAGAAGGGACCAGGTTGTCCCGAAACGTGTTGGCGATACCTTGTGGCGCTGCCCACCCTCTGGACATTTTGCGGACTGTTTTCCTGATTGCCTGGAAGGGAGTTCGATCAGAGGAGCCACCAGCAGGGTATTTCCCGGGGTACCCTGCCTTTATCAGACACCTGCGGATCCTCCGCCTGCATTGGTAGGATCACATTCCCTCTACGGCCTGTTTTCAGTCCACTTGTTTTTAATGTATTGATGTGAGTTTTGTATTTTATTAAATTCACATTTTATTCATACTACATCAGTGTGTTTCACCATACACTCGCATACCTGGGTAACAGCTAAATGCAAAGGTTACCATAAGAGAGACCAGCGCCATTGTAGAGAGAGCATTCCCCTCTTCTTCTTGCACTTTTGTACTGAGCCTTTAGGGAGCTCCAGCACTCTCCACATGGCCAGCTGTCTCCATCCTATACAGCGCAGACCTGCTACCCCCGCCCTCCAGTTTGCACTGACGTAAGTTCTTTACCTGAACAAATGGAAGGATCTGGATTGAATCCTGATGAACTTGAACTAGTTGGAACCAGAGGAGACTGTACCGGTCTTATGGACAAGACTAGATTGAGTCCAGACAAACTTGAACCGGCTGGGACCGGCGGAGACTTTGGACCTACGGATGGAACTGGATTGGGTCCACAGATATTTGAATCGGCTGAAACCAAAGGAGTCTTAGGACCTACGGATGGAACCGGATTGGGTCCAAAGATATTGGAATCAGCTGGAACCAAAGGAATCTTCAGACAGACGGATGAGACCGGATTGAGTTTGGAGATAGTTGAATCAGCTGGAACTGAAGGAGTCAGAATCCGGTTAGAATCGGAATCAGTGGAATCTAAATGTTCAGTTAGTCCATCCTGGACCTGGACCATGCTGGATGTCAACATGGTAACACTCTCAGAAGACAGCAAACAGGAGTCTATGTGTGTATCTGTGGCGCTAAGAACTCCACCTGGGATCTTGGCCCTGGATACTTCCCTTGAAGCTGAAAGTCTGAAGACCCCACTTGGGGTTAACGAATCAGACACTTCTCTTAGGGTTGATAATTCCAGCACCCCATCTGGGGTTAACAGATCAGAAATTCCTCTTTCGGTAAAAGACTCATATACCACTTCTAGAGCCTGAACATCGGATACCCCTCCTGGAGTCAACAAAGCAAATGCCTCGTCAGAGGCTGCAGAGTCCAACGCCCTTTCTGGTGATGAAAGTTCGGATGCCCCTCCTTGGGCTGCACAAACAGACGCACATCCTTGGGCTGCAGAATTGGAAATGGGGCTCCTGGTCAAAGGACCCCAATTGTAGAATTGGGTTTTTCTTTGATCGACCTTCTTATTGTTCTTAACCGGATCAGAAGGAGCTGAAGATTCCACATAGGAAGGTTTGTAATTATGAATGCTGTGTTGTAGAGATCTAACTTGACTCACGGAGAGGACAGTCATAAAGTGATCAGAACCCCCACAGTAGAAACAGAGTTGAAACTGCATGCGACGCCTGCGTTCCTCTTCAGAAAGTCTAGACCGCGGATTACTCCGGAACTTATCTTTACTTGGTGCAAGGGGGAAGGACTTAGACATAGGGAGATTGGCAGCTAATGCATCTTTGTTCTCAGCAGACTGTGGGAAGGCTTTCATGGAGATGGGAGCAGAAATATGAGTATCACTGAGACACTTTGAAATAATCGGAACGATGCTAGATAGAAGGTCTTGTAACTGTTCCAACAGTTGATTAAGAGTCCTTAAATATTCAAATTTATAAGCGTCAGGGAACCATGAGGACTAGGAATGATGGACAGAGGAGATCATCCCCTCAACAGGAATGTCTTTCACAAAAATGTCAGAGTGTTGAATTAGATACCTGAAGACGAGTATCAGGTGTAATTTGTGGATTGCTCTCAACTTCTGGCAAGGCAGCCAGAACATCCTGATGCCAATGAGTAAGAACGTTAGAATTATTCCCGGGAGAATGAGATGGAGCCCCTTCTAGAGTAAATGGATGGTGCTTGGATGAGGGTAGAGAACTAGTGACCCTCTTTGGAGAAGTTGAATTCAACATTTTTGGAGTCATTTTTTTTAAATACAGCGTCACTGAAGGTCAAGTCCTGACGTATAGGATCCTTTGACTCAATAAGTGAATTAGCCCATTCTAGAGCCTCTCCTATAAAAGACAGAAAAAGGTATTTTACAATATTGGCGGGAGTAATATCAGATGATAAATTAGACTCCATGATGGAAAGGTATTGATTAACCAATGCATGGTATTGCTCCAGATCTCCATCGAAGCAGATAGGTGATGGAGCATTGGATAAGTTCTATGAACTTGAAGCTTGGAAATCACTCGTAGGAACAGAAATAGAGTTAACCAAAGAAATGTTTGACTGGTTAGGAGATGCATTGTCTGGAACTGGAGGGCTAAAGCATTCAATAGGTACGGACGGAGCAGCAGCTGGAAATGACGCTGAAGGAAACTGTGTTGACATACTGGAAACTTCAGAGCCATGGGATGAAGACTGAATAATATCCAGCTGACTGGACAGTTCTTGCAGAGACCAGTTCAGCATCCTTATGTTCAAGGCGTGCTGTCAGGTATTCCACCAGTCCTGCAGGAGAAGCCTGATCCTTGACTGAAAACATTTGGCCAGTGCTAACTGTCACACCTGAGGTCTGACTCTGACCAGTGGCGATCTCAGGCGTAGGGGATGACTGAAATGAGAATCTGGGAGCTTTGATAAAGTTCTTATACATAAACAGGATATGGTAAACTTGAGCGTAGGCCCGAAGGCATGACCAGAATGGAGGAGAATATAAAACAAAACAAGTCTTTTATTCAGCACGCAAGATGGTACAGGTAACGGCAGATGGTATTAGACTCAATGATCGGTATCACAGATAATGCAGTAACACTGGCACTAGAACAAGGTAATGCAGAAGCATATGTAACATCGATGGCAAGATGCAAGTATGAACCACTGATGAAGTCCCAATATAATGAGCACACAATAGCAGACACAGTTGCAGTGTAAACCACTGATGAAGTCAATGTAGAGGAATACACAATGTTACTGACCACTGGAGAAGAAAGGATACCGATCGTACTGGGTATTGATGGCAGAGCACTAATGGAGCTGGAGATCGATGGCAGAACAGCGATGGAGCTGGAGATCGATGGCGGAACACCGATGGAGCTGGAGATCGATGGCGGAACACCGATGGAGCTGGAGATCAATGGCGGAACACCGATGGAGCTGGAGATCAATGGCGGAACACCGATGGAGCTGTAGATCAATGGCAGAATACCGATGGTAATGAGTATCAATGGCGGAACACTGATGGTGATGAGCAGGGCCGGATTAAGCCTTCGGGGGGCCCGGGGCACTAAAGACAGGGGGCCCTCCTGGTTATGCCCCTGTGTGTGTACTCCTCCTCCTGCAACAGCAATTCCCTGTACCCACATACAGAGCTTGATTTAAACCTCATTGGGATCTTAAGCAAGAAATCTGTTTGGGGACCCCTTCCTCAACTGCATGTAATTTCACGCACACACACACACACACACACACACACACACACACACACACACACACACACACACACACACACACACACACACACACACACACACAGCCCCCCATAGCCACACACACACTGCCCCCATAGCTGCACACATAAACACACACTGCCTTACTGACACAGACTCCCCTTACTGACACAGACACTATCTTACTGACACAGACACACTTACTGACGCACATTACTGACACAGACACCTCTTAATGACACAAACACTGACATACACCCCTTACTCACACAAATGCCTACACAGACACCACTTACTGACACAAAGCCCTTATGGACACAGACAGCACATTCACAAATACATACTTGCTGACAGACATCCCTCACTGACACAAAAACCTGTTACTGACACACATGACACCAACACACTTACTGACAGACACCCCTTATTGATACAGACATCCCTTACTAACTCACTTACTGACAGATACTACTTACTGACACCACTTATTGGCACATTACCATACATATTTGCTGACAGACATCCCTTACTGACACAGACACAACTTACTTGATGCCGATACCCCTTACTGACACACACAACACAAACACACCTACTGACACAGGTGCCACTTACTGACAGACACCACTTATTGACCAAGACCCCCCTTACTGAAACACACACTAACAGAACACCACGTACTGACACACACACACACACTTCATGACATGCATTTAGACAGCAGAAGAAGACACTACATTCATGATATGCTTGCTAACCCAACCCCCCCCCCCCCCCCCCCCCACACACACACACACACACACACACACACACAACTTCCCGGAGTGTAGCAGAAGAATGTCCCAGGAAATACCTCACCCCCACTACTACAGACTGAAACACACACTACTACTGAGTCCGGACTACCTTGCTTTCTTAACCTTTTGCACTTCTAATCAGCACTGCAGTCAGAGGTCTGACTCTGTTCAGTCTCCTCTTCCCTTCTAGTCCAACTGGTGTCGTCTCTCCTCAGTGATGCTGGGAGGAGGCGTGTTCATCCAAACCAGAGAGCTACTGCTGTAGCTCTTAACCCTTCGTGCAGCTGCAAGCTGCTCACTACGTGACTGTGTGCAGTCAGCAGGGGACAGCTACAGTATGTCAGAGGCAGAGTAGCACAGCCGGGGGGCCCCTTGAGATAGGAGGGCCCGGGGTACTTAACCCCTGTGACCCCCCCTTAATCCGGCTCTGGTGATGAGTATCGATGGCAGAACACCATGGAGCTGGTGATCGATGGCAGAACACCGATGGAGCCAGGCAGAGCTGCAAGCAGGATGGAACTCAGGTCTCAGGATAGAATGGAATCTCCTGGAGCAAGGTAACCTGGAAGCAGCTGAGCGGAAACATGCATACAGGGTATGACAATCATAGCACTGGCGATCAGGCAGTCCTTGCCCAGCATTCTTATAGGAGCCAGTGTGCAGGGATTGGCTGGGATGATCAGGTGGTGTAGGGAAGCTCAGTCACATAATTGGCTGTGCTGCAGTCAGGTGATCAGGACTTGTCACAGCAGTACTCATATCTTAGGCTCTGATGTGGATTGAGGCCTAGTAGGCCCAAACACTAGGAAGCAGACCTTATGCTGAGAGAGCTATGCAGGAACAGCATGTAAAGACTTTACTGCAAGCTGGATGTGATGAACAGAGAACCTGGTTGCTGAACACTGGATCTTGGCAATTACACACACAGTGGAATTCCTTCTCAGGTGGCTAACCCATACCTCCCAACTTTCTTTAATGGGGAACGGGACATGGTGTGGTGTAATGTGAATAAGGGGCAATTCAGTATAATGTTATGTGAATGAGGGGCACTACTGTGAGGAGTAACGTATATAAGGTTTAGTGGTACTACTGTGTGATGTAATGTGAACAAGGGATACTATTGCATGATAAATTGTGAATAAGGTTGCACTACTGTGAGGCATAAGTTGAATTGGGGGTACTATTGTGTGGCCATGCCCCTTGCCAGCAAAAACACATACCATTTTGGGCTGTGCGTTGAATGTGCACACTGTTCTTATTTAAATTACAGGGGGTAGGAAAAAAAAAAAGGACTGCTATGGGTGGGGGATGATGGTGCTGGGAAAGGGGTGCAGGGTCAGAGGCGGAACTAGCGGTGGTGCTAGGGGGCACCAGCCAAAATCTTGCCTAGGGCATCGTGTTGGTTAGCGCCGGCTCTGTACTGAGGCATACCCTGAGGTAGCCATGGGTATGCTGAAGTATACAAACTTCATTTACTCTGTGTATAAGTAGCAAGGGGGAACAGTATGGAGAAAATCCCATTGACTTCGGTACCAGGGATATTGATGAGTGCCTTTAAGTCCAGGCTGCAGGGCTAGCGGAAAAGGTCTCAGCACTACAGAAGTCTGGTGCAGGGAGGCCTAGCACGCAGAAGCCACATCATAAATGCTGGGCATTTAACGAAATACGTTGCACCCACGCTCAGTGCAGGTTCAGGCACGTATGCTCAGTATGCGGCGCAAACCACGCACCAAGGAGTGCAGCAGAGTGGAAATAACCAGAAATTGTTACCCGCAGCAGCAGGGCCTAACAAAAGCATTTAGTCCAGTGAACACGAGCAGGATCCTGGTGTAGCTAGCCAGGTATCCCAAGAGGCAGGAAGCTAATTTGCTACAAACAGGGTTCAGGGACGGTTTTAGGATACTTATAACGAAAGAAGTTGTGCCCTCTGACAGCTCTAGAAATGTAAAATCTATCAGGGAGCAGCTGGAGGTGGTGCAGGAAAAAATCATCAAGGAGCTAGCTTTAGGTATAATGGCGGGGCCATTCATAGCCCGCCGCCCCTTCCCCAGTGGCAGGACTGGTTATATCACCTTCTGCCCCCCCTCACCCTGGTATGCGGCCTCCTGTGCCCCCGCCTCTGTGTGTGCTGCCTCCTTTGCCCCCCTGGTGTGTGGCCCCCTGTACCTCCCACCAGTGGCGTCACAACGTGGGTGCGGGGGGTGTGCGGCCCGCACCCGGGTGTTCCCCTCTGAGGGGTGACACCAAAGTGCCGGCTCCTGCTCAGTGGCAGGAGCTGGATGCTGCAACCCGGCTCCTGTCACAGTGCAGAAGCCAGCATTGCAGATTCAGCAGTCTCCGGGTGAAGCCCGCATCCCCCGGACCCACAATGTGCCGAAAACGGGGTCGGGACACGAAGCCACGCCCCCTTCGTGAAGTCACGCCCCCTTTTCACCCGCGACCGCACCGGGTGTTTTAAAAGTAAGTGACGCCTCTGCCTCCCACCTCTGTGTGTGTTGCCTCCTCTACCCCCCACCCTGGTGTGTGTGGCCCCCTGTGCCCCCCTTCCTCTGTGTGTGGCCTCCTCTACTCCCCCTTCACCCTGAGGTGTAGCCCCCTGTGTCCCCTGCCCCTGTGTTTGTGACACCTTGCACCCCCCTGGACCCCCTTCTGCGCTAGACACCCTGTGTCCACTGCCTTTGTGTGTGTCAAACAGTGACTCCTGTGTTTATGACATTCTGTGGTCCCAACATGTGTGGCTCACTGTGCGCTCCCTGTTCCTGTGTGTGTGACACCCTGTCCCCACCTCCCGACCCCATATGGCGCACTGTACACCCCCTGCCCCTCTGTGTGACACCCTATGTTCCCATACCCCCTAATTCCCTCCCCATGTGTTACGCACTGTGCACCCTCTTCCTCTGTGTGTGTCACCCTGTACCCCCCTCCCAGGGTGTGTTTTCTCATACGTCCTAGAGGATGCTGGGGATGCTTCTAGGACCATGGGGTATAGACGGGATCCGCAGGAGACATGGGCACTCTAAGACTTTGAATGGGTGTGAACTGGCTCCTCCCTCTATGCCCCTCCTCCAGACTCCAGTTTAGATTCTGTGCCCAGTGAGACTGGTCACACACAGGGGAGCTCTACTGAGTTTCTCTGAAAAGACTTTGTTAGGTTTATTATTTTCAGGGAGCACTGCTGGCAACAGTCTCCCTGCTTCGTGGGACTGAGGGGAGAGAAGCAGACCATCTTCTGTGAGTTTCAAGGCTCTGCTTCTTAGGCTACTGGACACCTTTAGCTCCAGAGGGTCTGATCGCTAGGTACGCCTAGATGCTCGTTCCCGGAGCCGCGCCGTCACCCCCCTTGCAGAGCCAGAAGTCAGAAGACAGGTAAGTAGAAGAAGATCAGAAGACTTCAGTGACAGCTTTGAGGTACCGCACAGCGGGTGCGCTGTGCGCCATGCTCCCACACACACAGGCACCGTCGGGTGCAGGGTGCGGAGGGGGGGAGGGGGGGGGGGGCGCCCTGGGCAGCATATAAATCCTCAACATAGACTGGCAATAGACTATATAAGTGCCTGGGCACTATATTTAACCCCCACCAGTATAAATATTTGTAAGTAATAGCGGGGCTGAAGCGCGCCATTAAGGGGGCAGGGCTTCCCCCTCACAGCTCATTTTAGCGCCATTTTCGCCTCACAGAGACGCTGGTCCTTCCAAAGCACTGCTGTACAGATCATAGTGAAAAACGAGGGGGGGCACAGTTGTTTGGTGCAATATAAGTTAAAAATAAAGCACACTCTATAATGAGCGCTGTGGAAATGAGCTGGTAAACTCCTTCTGTGTTTCCATGACAGAATGTACTGGGGTCTATCCCTTATAGCCAGTGTAATGTCGGTGGGTGTTTGGTACACGTGTGTCGGCATATCTGAGGCTGAGTGCTCTGCCACAAAGGGAATGACTATGTTGGCGCTGTCGACTTCTAATAGTACTTGGTACATGTAAACAAATGTCAACATGTCAGTAGAGGTATATTTTTTCCCAAGAGAAAACTATATGGGAGACACAGATGTGGGGGGTGACCCTGTCGGCACCAACAATATCTGACTGGGTGGATATTGACATGATAATGTGATGCATATCAGAAAGAGCTATACCTATATGTATATGTATGTATAGTAAGGTTACATAGGTCTGTGGCACGATCACAGATGCGATAATATTTATGGAGGGAGTCATATTCATAGAATAGATTTCTCTGAGACCCCTCAGGATCGCAAAAATGTTATTTTGCCCACTTACTACTCCCTGAGATCGACTCGAATAATGGGGGTAATTCTGAGTTGATCGCAGCAGGAACTTTGTTAGCAGTTGGGCAAAACCATGTGCACTGCAGGGGGGGGGGGGGGGGGGGCAGATATAACATGTGCAGAGAGAGTTAGATTTGGGTGGGGTGAGTTCAATCTGCAATCTAAATTGCAGTGTAAAAATAAAGCAGCCAGTATTCACGCTGCACAGAAACAAAATTACCCACCCAAATCTAACTCTCTCTGCAAATGTTATATCTGCCTCCACTGCAGTGCACATGGTTTTGCCCAACTGCTAAAAAATTTCCTGCTGCGATCAACTTGGAATTACCACCAATATTTCTGATGTCGACCATAATGTTTCCTGATCAGATCCACAAAATCGGCATTTAGTACCTGTTCATACACATTGGAACGTATTAACGTCACTAGGGACCCTGCTGTTCCTTACAAAAGGATATATGTATACGTATTGTGTATATATATATATATATATATATATTACTCCAACTCCGGCACTCCGCTGACATAACTCACATGCTGCACCTGGTGCCTTCCACATGTAAGCCTGCACGGCTCCACGTAATATATCCCTCCAATGGCGGCACTCAAAGGTTCAAGTAAAAATGACACAAAAACCTTAAAACAGCCGACTTGTGTCATTTTTACTTGAACCTTTGAGTGCCGCCATTGGAGGGATATATATATATACACTGCTCAAAAAAATAAAGGGAACACTAAAATAACACATCCTAGATCTGAATGAATGAAATATTCTTATTAAATACTTTGTTCTTTACATAGTTGAATGTGCTGACAACAAAATCACACAAAAATTATCAATGGAAATGAAATTTATTAACCCATGGAGGTCTGCATTTGGAGTCACCCTCAAAATGAAAGTGGAAAAACACAATACAGGCTGATCCAACTTTGATGTAATGTCCTTAAAACAAGTCAAAATGAGGCTCAGTAGTGTGTGTGGCCTCCACATGCCTGAATGACTTCCCTACAATGCCTGGGCATGCTCCTGATGAGGTGGCAGATGGTCTCCTGAGGGATCTCCTCCCAGACCTGGACTAAAGCATCCGCCAACTCCTGGACAGTCTGTGGTGCAACGTAATGTTGGTGGATGGAGCGAGACATGATGTCCCAGATGTGCTCAATTGGATTCAGGTCTGGGGAACGGGCGGGCCAGTCCATAGCATCAATGCCTTCATCTTGCAGGAACTGCTGACACACTCCAGCCACATGAGGTCTAGCATTGTCTTGCATTAGGAGGAACCCAGGGCCAACCGCACCAGCATATGGTCTCACAAGGGGTCTGAGGATCTCACCTCGGTACCTAATGGCAGTCAGGCTACCTCTGGCGAGCACATGGAGGGCTGTGCGGCCCCCCAAAGAAATGCCACCCCACACCATTACTGACCCACTGCCAAACCGGTCATGCTGGAGGATGTTGCAGGCAGCAGAATGTTCTCCTTGGCGTCTCCAGACTCTGTCACGTCTGTCACATGTGCTCAGTGATAACCTGCTTTCATCTGTGAAGAGCACAGGGTGCCAGTGGTGAATTTGCCAAACTTGGTGTTCTCTGGCAAATGCCAAACGTCCTGCACGGTGTTGGGCTTGTAAGCACAACCCCTACCTGTGGATGTCGGGCCCTCATACCACCCTCATGGAGTCTGTTTCTGATCGTTTGAGTAGACACATGCACATTTGTGGCTTGCTGGAGGTCATTTTGCAGAGCTCTGGCAGTGCTCCTCCTGTTCCTCCTTGCACAAAGGCGGAGGTAGCGGTCCTGCTGCTGGGTTGTTGCCCTCCTACGGCCTCCTCCACGTCTCCTGATGTACTGGCCTGTCTCCTGGTAGCGCCTCCATGCTCTGGACACTACGCTGACAGACACAGAAAACCTTCTTGCCACAGCCGCATTGATGTGCCATCCTGGATGAGCTGCACTACCTGAGCCACTTCTGTGGGTTGTAGGGAGGTCATACAGGCACGTGGAGGCCACACACACTACTGAGCCTCATTTTGACTTGTTTTAAGGACATTACATCAAAGTTGGATCAGCCTGTATTGTGTTTTTCCACTTTCATTTTGAGGGTGACTCCAAATCCAGACCTCCATGGGTTAATAAATTTGGTTTCCATTGATAATTTTTGTGTGATTTTGTTGTCAGCACATTCAACTATGTAAAGAACAAAGTATTTAATAAGAATATTTAATTCATTCAGATCTAGGATGTGTTATTTTAGTGTTCCCTTTATTTTTTTGAGCAGTGTGTGTGTGTGTGTGTGTGTGTGTGTGTGTGTATATATATATATATATATATATATATATATAGATATATATATAGATAGATATATGTGTGTATAGGTGCATTTGAAAATATATATAAATATTTATAATGAATGCTGAGGTAAAGTTATTCCTTCTTATGGATAGAATAATGTGAGAGTCACCCCTGTTCTGCACGGGGCCCTGTCACAAAGGATTGTATGCAGGAAGATATGTGATACTCTAATTATGTATCCGCATGTACGTTGACTATACTAGCATTACATGCGCATGGGGGAGTAGTTGTATGCAGGGTACTCCTGAAGTTGAGTCATGTCTATATCATTGCAGCATACTGCCGTGCGACTACAAGGGATATAGGACTCTTGGGTTCGCAGGCCACTTCCATGGCGGTCTCGACTAGGAGGACGTTGTGGATTCACCAATGGAATGCTGAGGCTGACTCCGAGAAGTACTGGAGTATCTTCCCTATGAAGGTGAAACCTGGATTGGGGATGGCTTTGTTAAGTTGATCTCGGCAGATACCAGTGGTAAGTCTACCTTCTTGACCTATGTTCCCTCACAACAGTTGGTGACGCATTTTTGTAGGATGCAGTCATTTTGACCGAATGGATACGGTTTTCACTTTCTTTGCAGGTAGAGGAAGGTGAAAAGGTAAGAGGTCAGCAGCCTTTTCAAGTTCGCAGAAGCAGAAATCATCCTCTGTTTCTACCACATCCACCGCAGGTCGCTGGGTCTATCTTGCGGGAGCCCACACCGGTGGGACCACGTCTAATACTTTTCAGTCAGTCCTGGAATGGACATGGACCAGTGAGTTTAAGAATAGAGTCCCAAGGGGGACATACTGGAGTTTCCAGACGATTCCCCTCACTGATTTTTCAAATAGACCTTACCGATTCTTCTCTGGACGGGAAGGTAGTATGCGACGCCATACAGGAGTTGGGTCAGGATCAGGTCGTTGTCCTGCTGTCCCGGTCACACACACAAAAAAAAAGCTGTTATTCAAGCTTTTTCGTGCTTCTGAGGCCGGACGGCTCGGTCAGAACAATCCCCAAAATTTCTACTTAAGAAGTTGAACTACAAGATGGAATCTCTCAGGGCAGGGATCTCCAATCTGTAAAAGGAGAAAGAGGGTCTAAGTACGGTTTCTTCCGCATTAGGCTTACCTGGGTTTGCTATTCAGGATTGTCATTGCCAATTCACCAGAGTGATGGCGGTATGATGGTTTTCCTTCAATAGTAAGAGTCATTATTATTCTGTACTGGGACGCTCTCCTGAGTACGGCGAGGTAAAGAAACAAGTGGTGCAAAACGTTATTTTCTCCCTGACAGTTCTTCAACAAAGTGGTTGGCTCCTGAACTTGCCAGAATCACTGTTGATCCCAACGACGCGGTGGTCGGAGTTGGGAATAATGTTAGATACAGAACTGTTGAGAGTTTGTTTCTTCCAGTGGAAAGAGCTCTGAGGATCCAGAGTCGGATCAGATCTGCAACAGTGTCAATCCATCAATACGTTACGTTGATGAAGAAGATGGTTGCGGCCTACGAGGCCATTCAGTGAGCAGGTTAAATGCCAGAGTGGTTTTAGCGGGACCAGTTGGACATGTGGTCCGGGTCTCTCCTGCACATGCACCGGAAAATAATCCTATCTTCCAGGACCAGAATCTCTCTCCTGTGGTGGCTGCACAGTTCTCCCCTCCTAGAGGGATGAAGGTTCGGCATCCAGGATTGGATCCTGGTGTCCATGGATGCAAGTCTCCGAGGCTGGAGAGCAGTCTTTCAGGGGGAAGAATTTCCAGGGAAAATGGTCAAGCCAGGAAACTTGTCTGCAATAAACATTCTGGAATTAAGGGCTATTTACAACGGCCTTCTGCAAGCGGAACATCTTTTTCGCGATCTACCCGTCTTAATTCAGTCTGAAAACTTAACAGCAGGGGCGTACGTAAACCGCCAGGGCGGAACGAAGAGCAGAGTGGCAATGGCAGAAGCCACAAAAGTTTTCCGCTGGGTGGAAAGACATGTAAGCGCTCTGTCAGCAGTCTTCATTCCAGGTGTAGACAACTGGGAAGTAGATTTCCTCAGCAGACACGATCTCCATCCAGGAGAGTGGGGTTGTCACTGTCCTGGTTGGAAGTAGTTGAGAACTCGGGGGTTCTTCCGATGGTCGGGAAGAGGAACTGCAGCTGGGCCGGAGTAGGGACGGGCGGATATAGGTCTACCTCATGCAGAACTACTTGGCAATTATAATTTGTGTATAACGCTAAAGAACTTGATGTGACAAAGGTTTGGGAGCGATGCTGAAGCACACAGAAGAAATGAAGAACTTGTGAGCGATTTTGAAACACACAGAAGAAATGAAGAACTTGTGAGCGATGCTGAAGAAATCGATGTGAGAAGATTTGGGAGCGATGTTGAAGCACACAGAAGAAATGAAGAACTTGTGAGCCATGCTGAAGAAATCGATGTGAGAAGATTTGGGAGCGATGCTGAAGCACACAGAAGAAATGACAAAATTGTGAGCGATGCTGAAGAGATTGATGTGAGATGATTTGGGAGCGATGTTGAAACACACAGAAGAAATTAAGAACTTGTGAGCGATGCTGAAGAAATCGATGTGAGAAGATTTGGGAGCGATGCTGAAGCACACAGAAGAAATGAACTTGTGAACGATGCTGAAGAGATCGATGTGAGATTATTTGGGAGCGATGCTGAAGCACACAGAAGAACTGGCGAACTTGTGAGCGATGCTGAAGAGGTCGATGTGAGATGATTTGGGAGCGATGTTGAAACACACAGAATAAATGAAGAACTTGTGAGCGATGCTGAAACTGAAAGACTAAAGTTTGTTTAATCCACAAGACACGCTGATTACTGAGAACACTGGGAACTATGCCTGCAGGCAGACACCTTGGATGCAGGAGGCGCTGGAGTATAGCCACAGGAAGACACGCTGTTACCAGGAGCACTGGCGCTCGTTACTGTAGAGAGACGATACTCAGGCGCCGGACACAGACGGGCTTCCGCTTTTGAACTTCCTGCTTCACCCTGATTGGCGGAGAGGGGAGAAAGTGACGTCTCCCGCTCACAACACCTATGTGGACGCCAGGCGCAATGGCAGCGCCCATGCTCCGGAGGACCGCCGGGAGCAGCGCCAGCCAGATGCCGGGACCCGGAACCCACCGGAGGTCGGAGCCGCCAGGAGAGCCAGCGAACACGCAGGGTAAGCGCGGTGGCCGCGATCCCCGATGTGTGACAGTACCTACTACTTCAGGAGTGGCCCCCGGACACTTTCCTGGCTTTGTTGGATGCTTGGAGTGGAAGATCCGAACTAGTCGAGGAGCAATGACTGCAGAAGCTTTTACCCAACTTCTTTCTTCAGGACCATAGCCTTTCCACTCTACTAAATATTGAAGATTCTTGTGATAGTAACGAGAGTCAAGAATCGTTTTGATCTCAAATTCTGTTCCAACCTCGGTCTCTACCGAGACTGGACTAGGGGACTCTGAATGAAAACGATTTAGGATGAGAGGTCGTAGAAGAGAAACATGGAAGGAATTTGGTATCCGAAGGTGTGGGGGCAAACCCAACTTGCAAACTACAGGATTTAGGACTTGCAAGACTGGATAGGGACCGATGAACCTCGGAGCAAATTTCATAGTGGGTACCCTGAGACGGAGATTACGGGTGGAAAGCCATACCCTGTCGCCGACTTTATATTGAGGAGCTGCCCGTCGTCTTTTATCCACAAAGAATTTGTATCGAGCAGAGATCATCTTGAGGTTAGCATGAACCTTACTCCAGACTTGACTGAAGTGTTGTAAGGTGGAAGCAACTGCAGGAACATCCTCTGAAGGAAGGAGTGGTAACTCTGGAATTCGTGGAAGGAATCCATAGTTGATGAAAAATGGAGACTCGCCAGAGGAATAGTGATACAGATGATTATGGGCAAACTCGGCCCAGGGTAAAAGTTCCACCCAGTTGTCTTGTGAGGGAGAAAGATAAATGCGGAGAAAAGTCTCTAAATCCTGGTTGACTCGTTCGGTTTGTCCATTGGTCTGTGGATGGTAAGCTGATGAGAACTTGAGTTTAATTTGTAAGGCAGAACAGAGAGCCCTCCAGAATCTTGCAGTAAACTGTACTCCCCGGTCAGACTCTATTTCCTGTGGTAACCCATGTAAACGAAAGTGTTCTCGGATGAATAGTAAAGCCAACTTGGGAGCCGTTGGAAGACCTGTCAACGGAACAAAATGTGCCATCTTTGAAAAACGATCCACAATTACCCAAATGGTATTACAACCCTTGGAAAGGGGCAAGTCGGTGATGAAGTCCATGGAAATATGGGTCCAGGGTTTACCAAGAATGGACAAAGGACGAAGCAACCCGACTGGAGGCAAACGAGGAATTTTATGTTGGGTACATTGTGGACAAGAATTAACATAGTCCTATATATCTCTTCTCATAGTGTCCCACCAATAAGATCTTCATAGGAATTCAAACATCTTTTGGGTGCCCGAAGAACTTAGAAACATGGGCCCATCGAAGCAATCTTGGTCGGAACTCAGCTGGCATGGACATTCTCCCAGAAGGAGGATCTAGGGACGTTGGAGCTGCGGAAATTGAGACTGGACTGAGAATTAAACTTTTCTTTAAAGAATTCTCTTCATCCGAGGCAGACAAAAAACGAGACAGAGCGTCAGCTTTAGCATTAAGGGATCCAGCCCGGTACTTAATGACAAATGAAAACCGAGTGAAGAAGAGCGCCCATCTGGCCTGATGGGGATTCAGACATTGGGCGGTTTTAATGTATAATAAATTCCTGTGATCGGTGTAGATAGTAATTAAATGTTTAGCACCTTCCAATAAATATCTCCATTCCTCCAAAGCAGATTTAATTGCCAAAAGCTCTTGATCTCCTATTGTGTAATTCCGTTCCGCAGGAGAAAATTTTCGAGAGTCGAAACCACATGGATGCAATTTCCCATCAGAAGAATACTGAGAAAGGACGTCCCCAACTCCAACCGAAGAGGCATCGACTTCCAGGAAGAACGGTTCCTTGAAATTTGGCTGTTGTAGTACCGGGGCAGACATGAAGGCTAATTTCAGCTGGGCAAATGCTTCCATAGCTTCGGAGGACCATAGACTTGGATTGGAACCCTTTTTGGTCAATGCAGTAATGGGAGCAACAATGGTGTAAAAGCCCTTAATAAACGTCCTATAGTAGTTAGCAAAGCCCAAGAACCTTTGTTCTGCTTTCAAGGAGAGAGGCTGAGTCCAGTCCCGGATGGCTGTGAGTTTCTCCGGATCCATACGGAGCTCCGTGCCCGAGATGATGTAACCGAGAAATGGAATTGAAGGAACCTCAAAGGTACATTTGGAAATCTTGCCGTGGAGATGATTCCTACGTAGCCGGCGTAGAACCTCCTTAACCTGTATCCTGTGCTCCGCAAGATTCTTGGAAATTATTAGAATGTCATCCAGGTACACTACTACACTTTGGTATAACAGATCACGAAAGATTTCATTTACAAATCCTTGGAACACAGCAGGAGCATTACTGAGCCCGAACGGCATCACCAGGTATTCGTAATGCCCGTCCCTGGTATTAAAGGCGGTTTTCCATTCGTCCCCCTGTCGGATGCGAATAAGGTTATAGGCTCCTCTCAAGTCAAGCTTTGTAAAGATGCGGGCTCCTCGTACTTTATCAAATAACTCTGTGATGAGCGGCAGGAGATATCTATTCTTGATAGTGATATCGTTCAATCCACGGTAATCTATGCACGGTCTTAGACCTCCATCTTTTTTTTTCACGAAAAAGAAACCTGCTCCAGCCGGAGAGGTAGAAGGGCGAATGATCCCTTTTAGAAGATTTGATTTAATATAATCTGACATTGCCTGGGTCTTGGGTAAAGACAGGGGATACGTGCGTCCTCGGGGTGGCATCTTCCCCAGAACAAGCTCAATGGGGCAATCCCACGGTCTATGGGGAGGTAATCGGTCGGCTGCCTGCTCAGAAAATACATCCGTAAACTCACGATAGGCCTCTGGAATAAGATCCTCATCAGATCCGGAAGATGCACGGAGTGGAATAACAGGTGTGAGACAACTAGAATGACAGTAGGAACTCCAAGATAATATTTGAGACGACTTCCAATCAATTTGGGGATTATGGGTTTTGAGCCAAGGCAAGCCAAGGACGAGGTCATGTGGCATCTCCGGAAATCACTAGAAATTCTAAAAACTCTTGATGTAAGGCCCCGACTTGCAACTTGATTGGCTCCGTGTGACTCGTAATAAGACCATCAGATATTTTGGTACCGTTGATGGCAGTCAACATAATTGGTCGTTTGACAGGCTACAATTTCAAACCCAAACTCAGAGCACAAGAACGAGAAATAAAGTTTCCTGCAGCCCCAGAGTCTAACAGGGCATACCGGGGTTTGGAAGTCAGCTCGGAGAACAGGGACACAGAGAGTAGACAATCCACAATTGGAGAAGATTTGGACGTGACTCCCAACTTGACTCCTCCGGAACAAGCTAGGCCTGCCCGTTTCCCGGGCGAGATTTACACAATTTGATGAAATGATCTGCAGCTCCACAATAAAGACAGAGCTTACGGTCACGTCTGCGTTGTCGTTCTTCCGGGGACAGTCGGAACCGGTTAATTTGCATAGGTTCATCCGGAGCAGGTAATGCCACTGGCCTAGGAGGAGGAAGCCGAGACCTTGACCGATCCGACCGACTACGTTCTCCTCCACGCTCCTGCATGCGAAGGTCCACCTTGACACAGAGCGAGATTAATTCTTCCAGTGGATCCGGCAAATCCCTAGTGACCAGCTCATCCTTCAGGCGATCAGAGAGCCCGTTCCAAAAGGCGGCCCGGAGAGCATCGTTGTTCCAACGTAATTCTGAGGCAATGGTCTGAAATAGAAAAACGTACTGTCCCACGGAGCGGGAGCCTTGTCAAACTCGAAGCAAATCTGAAGAGGCAGCGGTAGCCCTACCGGGCTCATCAAAAATTCTCCGGAAGGACGCAATGAAGTTAGCGTAATTAGAGACCAACGGATCCGACCGTTCCCATAATGGAGACACCCAATCCAATGCTGCACCTTCGAGCAAGGAAATTATATAGGCCACTTTAGACCGATCCGTGGGAAAATTATATGAGAGAAGTTCAAAGTGCACCTCACACTGATTTAGAAAACCGCGGCAATTTTTAGGATTCCCATTGTAGCAGGAGGGAGTAGGAAGCTGAAGTCGCGGCCTGATTACAGCTGAGGGTTGAATATTACTAGAAGCAACTACTGGAGCACTAAAATACAAATTTGCACCTGGCGCTGTCACTACCCAAAGTGAGAGCGGCTACACTCTGAGGGATGATCCTAACCCCTCCACAATAGAATACAGCAAAAAAATGAGAAAGCGCTATTCACTTTGGTATTAAAAATATTTTCTTTACTAATATAAAGATCACAATGCTATAAATACAAACATGTACCGGCCGGTATGACAATTATAAAACAATTAATAACATAATTCTGAAATCATCACACAATAATATGTTTCTATTAATCACCCTTAATTAATCAAAACTATCACTGTTTACACTGGATGTATTTACTTATATATTGGTATTATCCTTTTATCTCAGTATGCATAGATTAATCTGCACCTCTGATCTAATGCTTCAGAATATAAGAAAATCCAGATAGGTTTCACAATGGATTAATCAATAATTAGTAGGTTAGGCATGCATGCATTCCATTAAAAGACTGAAGAATGGATTAGTATGTTTCCAGTTCCAACTGCACAATGGGTTAATTTGTATCCAATAAGTCCCTTATGCATACAGTTATTAATTAGAGGCAGTGTGCAAGAAAGATTTCTTCTTTTCATACAGAACCAAACCCTCCAACCACTTTCCTTTTTGTGGGAGGTATGAATCAGAATTAGTCGACAGTGTTAGATTCAGTCCAGAAAGAAATGCATTAGGCAAATGCTCTCTATTAAGCCACAACCTTTAACCAGCCACTTCTCACACAGTTAGTTTGGTTAATTAGATGAGGCACATATAATCAGGTGAGTTGTTTATAGTGTGATACGTTTCCACAAGGACTAGAGTGCATTTAGCAGAAGCACTCACTAGCAGCTTTATCCTTGATGGCTGTTACAAATGCCAGCCTGAGTGATAAACTACTGGAGCAGATACCGGAGCAGGAGCCGGAACTACAGAAGCCAAAGTAGCTTGAATTTGATCCAGACGACCAGATAATTCCTGAAGATACTGTATCACTTGACCCTGTGCCGCCTCCTGACTCTGAACTCGGGAGGCCAAACTTCGAAAAGCGATTGGCTCTGCGTCGCGATCCCCCGGGTCCATTGGGCCTGAGTATACTGTCACTGACCTGGTTGGAAGTAGTTGAGAACTCGGGGGTTCTTCCGATGGTCGGGAAGAGGAACTGCAGCTGGGCCGGAGTAGGGATGGGCGGATATAGGTCTTCCTCATGCAGAACTACTTGGCAATTATAATTTGTGTATAACGCTAAAGAACTTGATGTGACAAAGGTTTGGGAGCGATGCTGAAGCACACAGAAGAAATGAAGAACTTGTGAGCGATGTTGAAACACACAGAAGAAATGAAGAACTTGTGAGCGATGCTGAAGAAATCGATGTGAGAAGATTTGGGAGCGATGTTGAAGCACACAGAAGAAATGAAGAACTTGTGAGCGATGCTGAAGAAATCGATGTGAGAAGATTTGGGAGCGATGCTGAAGCACACAGAAGAAATGACGAACTTGTGAGCGATGCTGAAGAGATGGATGTGAGATGATTTGGGAGCGATGTTGAAACACACAGAAGAAATAAAGAACTTGTGAGCGATGCTGAAGAGATCGATGTGAGATGATTTGGGAGCGATGTTGAAACACACAGAAGAAATGAAGAACTTGTGAGCGATGCTGAAACTGAAAGACTAAAGTTTGTTCAATCCACAAGACACGCTGATTACTTAGAACACTGGGAACTATGCCTGCAGGCAGACACCTTGGATGCAGGAGGCGCTGGAGTATAGCCACAGAAAGACACGCTGTTACCAGGAGCACTGGCATTCGTTACTGTAGAGAGACGATACTCAGGCGCCGGACACAGACGGGCGTCCGCTTTTGAACTTCCTGCTTCACCCTGATTGGCGGAGAGGGGAGCAAGTGACGTCACCCGCTCACAACACCTATGTGGACGCCAGGCGCAATGGCGGCGCCCACGCTCCGGAGGACCGCCGGGAGCAGCGCCAGCCAGACGCCGGGACCAGTAACCAACCGGAGGTCGGAGCCGCCAGGAGAGCCAGCGAACACGCAGGGGTAAGCGCGGTGGCCGCGATCCCCGATGTGTGACAGGGGTCTTAATCAAGATGTCTTTGCAGAAGTGACAAGTCGTTGGGGAATTCCTCAAATAAACATACTGGTGTCTCGCCTCAACAAGAAACTTCAGAGATATTGTTCCAGGTCGAGGGACCCTCAAGCAATAGCGGTGGACGCCCTGGTGACACCGTGGGTGTTTCAGTCTATGTGTTCCCTCCACTTCCACTCATTCCGAAGGTGATCTAGATCATAAGAAGAACAAAGGTTCAGGCGATCCTCATTGTTCCGGACTGGCCAAGGAGGGCTTGGTATCCAGATCTTCAAGAATTACTCATAGAAGATCCCTGGCCTCTTCCTCTACGAGAAGAACTGTTGCAGCAAGGACCGTGTGTGTATCAAGACTTACCGCGGCTGCGTTTGACGGCATGGCGGTTGAACCCCAAATCCTAGCCTGAAAGGGTATTTCCAGTGAAGTCATTCCCACACTGCTTCAGGCTAGAAAAGAAGTAATGGTGAAGCTTTACCACCGTTTTCGGAGAAAATATGTGTCTTGGTGTGAATCCAAGAAGGCTCCTACGGAAGAATTTCAGCTGGGGCGTTTGCTCCATTTTTTTGCAAGCAGGTGTGGATGCGGGCCTAAAGTTAGGCTCCATTAAAGTACAAATTTCGGCCTTATCTATTTTCTTTCAGAAAGAATTGGCCTCCCTTTCAGAAGTTCAGACCTTCGTGAAGGGCGTGCTGCACATCCTACCTCCCTTTGTGCCCCCAGTGGCACCATGGGATCTTAATGTGGTGTTGCAGTTCCTACAATCTCATTGGTTTGAACCTTTGCGTAAGGTTGAGTTGAAATTCCTTACTTGGAAAGTGGTAATGCTGTTGGCCTTGGCATCCGTAAGGCGGGTGTCTGAATTGGTGGCTTTGTCTCACAAAAGCCCCTATTTAATCTTCCATACAGATAGAGCGGAGCTGAGAACTCGTCAGCAATTTCTGCCAAAAGTGGTTTCATCGTTTCATGTAAACCAGCATATTGTGGTGCCAGTGGCTACTGATGCCTTGACGGAATCGAAGTCTCTCGATGTGATCAGAACTTTGAAAATCTATGTCGCCAGAACGGCTCAGATTAGGAAAACAGAGGCTCTGTTTGTCCAGTGTGCTCCCAACAAGATTGGGGCTCCTGCTTCCAAGCAGACTATTGCACGCTGGATCTGTAATACGATTCAGCAGGCTCATCCTATGGCAGGATTGCCATTACCGAAATCGGTGAAAGCCCATTCTACCAGAAAGGTGGGCTCATCCTGGGCGGCTGCCTGAGGGGTCTCGGCATTACAGCTTTGCTGAGCTGCTACTTGGTCGGGATCAAACACCTTTGCGAAGTTTTACAAGTTTGATACCCTAGCTGAGGAGGACCTCTTGTTTGGTCAATCGGTGCTGCAGAGTCATCCGCACTCTCCCGCCCGTTCTAGAGCTTTGGTATAAACCCCATGGTTCTTGAAGCATCCCCAGCATCCTCTAGGACGTATGAGAAAATAGGATTTTAATACCTACCGGTAAATCCTTTTCTCTTAGTCTGTAGAGGATGCTGGGCGCCCGTCCCAGTGCGTACTGTATCTGCATTTATTGGGTATGTTTGTTTACACACATGGTGTGTTGCATTTAAGTCAGCCTGTTGCTGACGATATTCATGCCATGGCATACGTTATGCTGTCATTGGTTGTGTTTACACACACAGGTTGTGTTACGCTTTATGTCAGCGTATTGCTGCATATTCTTTATGCCGTCGGCTGGTTTTCTATTGAATGCCACGTTCCGCGGCATACTGGAGGTGTGAACTGGTAAAATGCTCACCGTAGTTTATCAATAAATTCTTTCCTCGAAATGTCCGTCTCCCTGGGCACAGTTACTTAAACTGGAGTCTGGAGGAGGGGCATAGAGGGAGGAGCCAGTTCACACCCATTCAAAGTGTTAGAGTGCCCATGTCTCCTGCGGATCCCGTCTATACTCCATAGTTCTTGAAGCATCCCCAGCATCCTCTACGGACTAAGAGAAAAGGATTTACCGGTAGGTATTAAAATCCGATTTTTTTGATCTGTAGGAGGGGTTAAATTGCCTTTTTTTTTTCTTCTATTTTTTCCTTCCCTTCCTCTCCCCACTCGTGTCCCTTGTCCCTGGCTCTCAGTCGGCATCCACCGGTTCCTCTGTCCCCTGGTCACAGCCCATCACCCACACCTATTGTCCCCAATCGCGGCCCATTGGCCCACACCATTCAAACCCCCCTTCCCTGGTCAGGGCCCGTCACACCAGAGCTTCTGCCTCACGGTCACGGCTCAACACCTGAGATCAGGAATGTGCTCGCCTCTGTCCCCTGGTCACAGCCCTTCGCTCTAGGACCTCTGCCTCACGGTTGCATCCTGTCGCCCCACACCCTTTGCCCCTGCTTACAGGCTGTCACCTTGCACGGTCTGCTTCCCATCTGCCCACTGGTCGCGGCCCGTCGACACATGCATCTGCTCACTGGTCGAGGTCCATCAGCGCACAGGGCCAGATTAACAAGGGCGAGTAGAGCTACACATACACACACTGTGTATGTTCAGTGGATCTGAATTTTTTCAATGTATTGTGTGAATCTGGTGTTTTTGGTGTATTTTTGTGGATCTAGCTGGTTTTTTTTGGTCTATTGTGTGAATCGGGAATCGTGGATCTGTCTTTTTTTAACATGTCTTTATGTGGATCAGGTAATTTCTGTTTTTTTTATGGATATAGCTTTTTTCAATGTGGTTTTGTGTGATTCTAGATTTTATCAATATGTTTTTATGTGGCTTTAGCTTTTTTATGTATTTTTAGTGAATCTGGCTTGTTTCAATGTAGTATGTTGATCTGGCTTTTTTTCAATGTTCATATGGATCTGGCATTTTCATAGTATTTTTTGTTTGAATCTGGCTTTTTTAATGTGGCCAGAGTTTCGCATTCTCCACCATCTGGTTCGGGTTTTGGGGATGGCCATGTTTGAGCACAAGTGTCTTAGGGCCAAATTTAGACCTGATCGCTGTGCTGCAAATTTTGTTGTCCTGCGATCAGATAGTCGCCGCCCAAGGGGGAGTGTAAATTCACCCCATGCAAGCGCGTTTGCATGTGTATGCCATGCGAAAAGTCCCTCATTCAGCAGACAACTCACTCACAATCTAATGGTTTTTCCAGTGTGCAGTCCCTGTGCAGCCCAGGACTTACTCCTACAGTGCAAAGAGAATAGGCGGAATGGGGCCGGAGCTGGCGTCACACACCCTCTCAGAAAACGCTTGGGAACGCCTGTGTTTTTCTGGACACACCCAGTAAATGGTCAGTTACCACCCACATACTGTATGCCCACTTCCTGTCAATCACAGAGAGTAGCGCATGTATTACATAAAATACAATCCCTCCATCACCGCACACCAGATGTATGCATGTATGTATATGTGTGTACTATATACAGTGTATTATAAGGGCACGGTCGTGCCCTCTTATTAAGGCTGAATCGAACAAACAGAATTCTCCCATAGGGAACTTCTGAAATGGAGGCATGGTGTTTGAGGGGCTACACCTCAAAAGTGATTGGATGTACTGAGCATAAATTTGGCATGGACGCATGGAATCATCACCCGGTGCTGCATGCCAGATTTCAGGGCAAAATAAAAATGAGTAATTGGGAGCAATCTAAAGTTTAAACTGTCAGGTTTTTTTCTGCCTCTTCCTGTTTGGCTTTTTTGACAGTTTTGTAATGTAGTCTATGGGGGGGACTTTTTGGAAGGCTCGGAGAGGTCTCAATTGGGTGTACAAATATGGCCGACTTTGAAGCAATATGATCTGTTGCAGCCAGAACCCCCTGCCGTTCCTCTCCATAAACTGCCGCGCTGAGCAGTGGCGGAACTACCACTGATGCAGCCGCTGAGTTGCACTGAGGCTCACCATGAAGACAGAATCTGCAGCCGCCGGCATTCTAAGTTATACTAATAATGAGTTAGTGACTCATAGTGTGCTGAAGCCAGCCGCGGGCAGTAAAAATGAGGGAAGCTGAGAAATTAGGCAGCCTTGCCATTCTCCTCAGGCCATACTACCTAATTTATCCACATCCCTAAATTGTTACTGCCCGCGGCTGGCTTCGGCGCACTGAGAGTCACTAACTCATTATTAGTATAACTCGGAATGCCGGCAGCTGTGGGTCCCTCCTTGCACCTTCCCTCCCCGCTCCTCCAATCTGAGAACTGCTGTGTGCCTGTTGCCGCTGGGGACTATCACAAAAGTGTGTTGTCAGATCCGCGGTGGGGAGCACGGCGAGCTTCACCAGCTAGCACTAATCCGGACCAGGTAGTCCCCACTGCCCACACTCTCCAGCCAGCCAGCAACCCCACAATATCCTGGAGCAGGAATCTGGGCTGGGCACAGTCAGTGGCTGATTCAGGGAGTGGGACTGCGAGCAGGATATTTTGGTGACCTTGCCTGATGTGGAGCTGTATAAAGCACTTTCAGTGGTCTGCCCAATATTAATTTACTACCTGGAGGGTGCCAGTCATAAGAGCAGCACCCGTGCTCGGCCACTTGCTGGAACTACTAACTTTTACACCCTGATTGATGGATCTGGGCAATGCAAGAGCTTTCACTTCCCCCATACTATGTACACCACTTTAACACACTGATACACTATGTAATCGGGTGTGCAGCCAACTTCAGCAATCCACCCCCTAGGACCGTCAAAATTAGGTAAAAACACAGCTCTACATTGTGTGTTTAAATAAATAAGTATATATATAGTTACATATTACACACACAACTGTTGTTTTATGGCGTTCACTGTTGTTTTGTGTATGAGTATGTACTGTATGTATTTTATCCTTTTTACATTCTATTTTCTCCAATCTCTCCCCATTATTCCCCCTGTGGACCTCTGGTCTCCCTGGAATACCCCCTGTGGACCTCTGGTCTCCCTGGAATTCCCCCTGTGGTCCTCTGGTCTCCCCGGTATTCCCTTTGTGGTCCTCTGGTCTCCCCCGGTATTCCCCCTGTGGTCCTCTGGTCTCCCCGGTATTCCCCCTGTGGTCCTCTGGTCTCCCCCTGTATTCCCCCTGTGGTCCTCTGGTCTCCCCAGTATTTCCCCTGTGGTCCTCTGGTCTCCCTATTATTCTCCCTGTGGTCCTCTGGTCTCCCCGGTATTCCCCCTGTGGTCCTCTGGTCTCCAAGGGTATTCCCCCTGTGGTCCTCTGGTCTCCTCGGTATTTCCCATTTGGTCCTTTGGTCTCCCCGGTATTCCCCCTGTGGTCCTCTGGTCTCCCCGGAATTCCCCCTGTGGTCCTCCGGTCTCCCCGGTATTCCCCATGTGGTCCTCCGGTCTCCCCAGTATTCCCCATGTGGTCCTCCGGTCTCCCCAGTATTCCCCATGTGGTCCTCCGGTCTCCCCAGTATTCCCCATGTGGTCCTCCGGTCTCCCCGGTATTCCCCATGTGGTCCTCTGGTCTCCCCGGTATTCCCCCTGTGGTCCTCTGGTCTCCCCGGTATTCCCCATTTGGTCCTCTGGTCTCCCCGGTATTCCCCCTGTGGTCATCTGGTCTCCCCGGTATTCCTCCTGTGGTCATCTGGTCTCCCCGGTATTCCCCATGTGGTCCTCCGTTCTCCCCAGTATTCCCATGTGGTCCTCTGGTCTCCCCAGTATTCCCCCTGTGGTCCTCCAGTCTCCTCCCATTCCTAACAGCTCTCCCTGTTGATCTGTGCATAACAACCACAGCATCTTTTTTTATGTGACAGTTACCACCCACTGTTGTTGAGGAGCCTCCCATTTTCCCTTGTTTTTCCTATCTCCCCCATTTTCCTCCCGTCTCCCCTGTTCTTTTGTGTGTTCCTACCATCTCCCCCTATCTTCTTTCCACCTACGCTGGTTCTTCCCCTGGTGTGCCTATTGCCCCACGCCACATGTGCCTTCCCCCATGTTCATCCCATCGATGTAGGGTCGGATGTGTGGCCGTAGCTGTCCTTTTTTCATGTGACACTCACCAGCCGGTGTCGTAGAAGAGGCTCTGATCAGGCTAAGGTCATGTACTAAGCTTCCACGATACGGTGCATCCCACCTCTTATCGGGTACATACCAGCATTAATAATACCGCTGTGTACCTAGAAAATCACAAAAGGACAGCTTTCTTGATAAGAGCTGTCCTTTGCGATAGAAGGACTGTGTTTAGGATCTAGGAGTCCTTCTGCACATGCAGAGAGCGACGCAGCTGTTGGGGTTGCTGGGAGGGGTCCGATCGGATCCATCTCAGACGTATTAGTTGTACAAGTTGACGTTACTCACCGTACATATGGAAATGCGGCCAAAACTCTGAAAACAGGATTTTCAGAGTTTTGGCCGCATTTTCAGCATTAGTACATCCCACTCTAAGTGACAGATTTGGTGAGTGGGGGTGGGTGAGTGGAAGTAGGTTTGTGGGCCAGAGAAATATGTTTTAATAAATACAGGCGCTGCATGCATACCTTACCTCACAAGCAGTGGGGTCGGAGAGCCACCCATACAGTCCCCGGCTCAGGGCACACGGTTCGGGGGGAGAGTGCAGGGCGCCTGGTGTATGAATGAACCACCAGCTGTGGGGTGAGCTCTCTGGGTGCAGAGCCGTATTCTACAGAGAGAGCTGTAATAGGTAGAAGGGGAGAGGTGTGTGGACTGGATAGGATGTCCCCCCCCCCCCCTTCCTCCCTCAAATCTCAGCTCTTCTGTGCTCCTAAATCCCTTTGATGTGATCAACAATTGAGCTCCAACTGATGTGTCTTCCCTTAGGTCGAGCAGCACCTGACACACACACATACATGCGCAACACCTGACACACACACATACACTCGCAGCACCTGATACACACACACACACACACACACATTTACATGCACAACACGTAACACACACACACACACACACACACACACATACACGTGCAGCACCTGACACTCACACATACAAACAATCGCAGCACCTGACACACACACACGCACAGCATCAGACACACTAATATATACATGCAGCAACTGACACAAACACATACACATATGTGGCATTTAACATACACGCAGCACCTGACACACACAAACACACACACACACACACACATATACACGCGCAACACCTGACACACACATATACACACGCAGCACCTGTCACTTACACACACATATACACACGCAACAGCTGACACACACGTGCAGCAGCTGACGCATACATACGCAGCATCAGAAACACTAATATAAACACGAAGCACCTGAAACACATACCTACACGCAGCATCAGACACACATACACATACACACAGAGCATCAGACACAGATACACGCACAGCATCAGACACATACACATATACACACACGTAGCATTTAAGACACACGTACGTACACGCGCTGCACCTGACACACACGCGTACATGCGCAGTACCTTACACACATATATATGCGCAGCACCTGACACATATGCACATATATACGCGTACAGCACCTGACACACATGTAGCACTTAACACACATATACAGTACATGTGAGACCCCTCACATACGTACATGCTAGGCAGCCCCACACACACGTACATATGTACATGCGCAGCACCACACATTCACATACACACGTGACACCTCACACTCACATACACGTGCGGCACCTCACACACACACGTAAACACACGGCACCTCATTCACACACACACACACACACACACACACACACACACATACATGCACGTACACGCGCGGTACCTCACTCTCACACACACACACACACACACACACACACACGTACACGTGTGGCACCTCACACACACACACGTACATGCGTGGCAACTCACACGCAGATACCTACACGCGTGGCACTGGACACACACGTACACACGAGTCACTTCATACGCGCGGCACCTCACACACACACACACACACACACACACACACACACACACACACACACACACACAGCATCTGACGAGAGCTGTATTATATGCAGGGCAAGAAGAGAGAAGGTTTTTCCGCACCAGGGTATAAATGGTTCTTTATAAGGAACATGGGACTCAGTAATAGGGACGGTTACGTTTTCATATTTTATCAAACCGTCCATATTGGGTGCCACCCACCAATTATCAGAATATGATAAACTACAAACAAGGAAAAAGAATTGGGTTCAATTGGGTGACTCCGTCCCTTAAATTTAATTGCAGTTAAAATACATTTTATTAATTTAAAAACAGGAATCAACAAAAATACTCAATTCAACAGCCTGTATGGCCTGTAAATTATATTCTATATTTATTATATCTTTAGCCTATAATAGGCTGATTGAGCGAAGTAAAGAAACTAGAAAAGAAAGTAGTGAAAAAAATATATAGAAATGTGAATAAAGATTTAAAATTGTACTATGTGACACGTCTCTTATTTGCCTTTTATATATAGAATTCACATATGTATGTTCCCAGTGAGTTATATACACAGGATTAATATATACTGTATATATATATATATATATATATATATATATATGGCTGCTGCGGTCCGGCACTCCGTGTTAGCCTTGGTAATTGCTGTCGCTGGTGCCCTCACAAAGATAAATCAATAATCATTCCATGGTGCGGCACTCTTGCTGATCTCAGAAATAAACGGACATCAGTCCTTCTCGCTTCAAGCGAGAAGGACTGATGTCCGTTTATTTCTGAGATCAGCAAGAGTGCCGCACCATGGAATGATTATATATATATATATATATATATATATATCCAGAGAAGTTGAAGTGGCACTCACTGTATATCCAATAACATCTGCTGGGGTGCCTGAATTCCAGGGAGAAGACTTGTTTCCACAAGGTCCCATAATATAATCAATTTGATATAAAGAAGGCACTCACCAGACTTGTAATGAATTGCAAATAAATCTATTTATCAAACCTCACATCAGCAGCTTAATCATGGTTGGTCGACGTTTCGGTCCCAAACCAGACCTTTTTCCAGACCAGAATGTACAATAATCCGAATCACAAACCAAATGACCCTCCGTGTGGAACTACAAGTACCCCTCAGGTCCCGCCCGTTAACTCATCAACCAATCAAAATCCTTATCCTAAAGATCATGTAATCAAAAAATACCTAAGGCACACATCTCCTCCTATTAGAGTAATACAGCTAACTATAGGCATCACATTAAAACTACTTAGCCAGTGAGGGGCTGTAGTCCTCCAGCATTTTGCTGACTATGATTTGGAAATTAAATCACAATTGTGTGATAAAAATACTTACACTCAGGTTCCTTACAATCCCATTCCTAGATTCAAAAAGGAGGTTGATAATTTATTGCTACAGGCACTACAATGTGCATGGATTAATGACGATGTCTTTGGTTACTTATCGGTGGCTTACCCAGTATGCCCAATTATCTACACCCTCCCTAAGGCGCATAAATCCTTGGAAAGACCCCCAGGAAGACCTATAATATCTGCACAGGGATCGCTTCTACAACCTTTGGCACGATTTGTCGATCATTTCCTGCAACCATGCGTGAAAGTGATGGATAGCTATATTCGTGATACTGGTGATCTCCTGGGGTCCTGACTCGGATTACTGATGATGTGTCTACTTGTTTTCTAGTACTCTAGATGTAACATCACTATACACGGTCATCCCTCATGAAGAAGGGATAGCCGCTGTAAGAGAAGCATTGATCAAGGGGCCCTATGAGGGTCCTCCAATTGAATTATATATAAGTGTTATATATTGAGATTTATGGTGTTTAATCCACAAACAGGAGAATAAGTGTCTAGTTTATAATGTTATGTAATCCTCAGTGGTTGCATTCAAAAGATACTTATCACTTTGTATCAAAAATGATCACTATATTTCTCTGACGTCCTAGTGGATGCTGGGTACTCCGTAAGGACCATGGGGTATAGACGGGCTCCGCAGGAGACTGGGCACTCTTAAAAGAAAGATTAGGTACTATATCTGTTGTGCACTGGCTCCTCCCTCAATGCCCCTCCTCCAGACCTCAGTTAGTATCTGTGCCCGGCCAGAGCTGGATGCACCCTAGGGGCTCTCCTGAGCTTCCTAGAAAAGAAAGTATTTGTTAGGTTTTTTATTTTCAGTGAGTTCTGCTGGCAACAGACTCACTGCTACGTGGGACTGAGGGGAGAGAAGCGAACCTACCTGCTTGCAGCTAGCTTGGGGTTTTAAGGCTACTGGACACAATTAGCTCCAGAGGGATCGAACACAGGCCCAGTCCTCGGTCGTCCGGTCCCGGAGCCGCGCCGACGTCCCCCTTGCAGAGCCAGAAGAACGAAGAGAAAGTTGAAAATCGGCGGCTGAAGACTCCGGTCTTCATTAAGGTAGCGCAGAGCACTGCAGCTGTGCGCCATTGCTCCCTTAGCACACCACACACTCCGGTCACTGATGGGTGCAGGGTGCTGGGGGGAGGGACGCCCTGGGCAGCAATTAGATTACCTTACTTGGCGAAAAGCACATAATACAGTCTGATAAACTGTATATGTGCATTAACCCCCGCCATTAAAGTACATAAAAGGACAGAAGCCCGCCGCTGAGGGGGCCGGGCCTTCTTCCTCAGCACACCGGCGCCATTTTCTCTTCACAGCTCAGCTGGAAGGAAGCTCCCCAGGCTCTCCCCTGCAGTATCCTGGTACACAAAGGGTAAAAAAGAGAGGGGGGCACATAAATTTAGGCGCAAAACTGTGTATATAAGCTGCTATAGGGGAAAAATCACTCAGTATAGTGTACATCCCTGTATTATATAGCGCTGTGGTGTGTGCTGGCATACTCTCTCTCTGTCTCTCCAAAGGGCCTGGTGGGGGAACTGTCTTCAAATAGAGCATCCCCTGTGTGTGTGGTGTGTCGGTACGCGTGTGTCGACATGTCTGAGGTAAAAGGCTCCTCTAAGGAGGTGATAGAGCGGATATGTGTGTGGGAGGGTGTCTCCGTCGACAACGCCGACACCTGTTTGGATATGTGTAAGTGCTGAGGTAAAATTATTGCACAAAAGGTTAGGGAACAGAAAGGAAATCTACCCTGGTCTGTCCCTATGTCACAGAGTCCTTCAGAGTCTCTCTATGTTCACTATCCAAAATAACAAAGTATCGACACGGAGTTTAACTCCACTGTCGACTACGATAATGCAAAGTTACAGCCAAGAGGGCTAAAAGATATTCAATATATGATTATTGGAATAAAATATGATTTGCATATCACTGATGACTCATCTGTCCCTGACACGAGAGTACACATGTTAAGGGGAAGAATGCTGAGGTAAATTTCCCTCCTCTCATGAGGAAAAAGAGCGGGAATCTCCAGACAAGAGACGGCAGCTTCCCACAAGAGAATTCTCAGGCTGTATCCTTTCCCCACTAGGGCCAGGATGTGTTGAGAATCTTCCCCTTGGGTGTCCTGTTTGCACTAGCTATTCTCAGGGATCCTGCAGATAGTGTGCACATTCTAGTATACTACCCAGACCGGCGATTGTGTCGGCATGGGTTTATATATAGCGCTGTGGCAGCGTGGACAGGTACCTTATCAGCAGAGATTGAGACCCTAGTATGCATATAAATATTTTAAGATGCTGTCTTAAGTGATAGATATATAATTATAAAGCATGCCCAAAGGGACATGAGTATACTGGGTCCTAGAGACAAAAGCTATGTCGATTTCTGCTTGACGTGTCCTGTAGAATATACATTGGACAAATGATGCCGACTTAAGAGGCATATGGAAGGCTGAGGATTGTGTGGAGAAAGGTTCTCGGGCCTGGTCTCCACAGCTATAGCTGGTAATTCTGATATTTTGCCTTATATTCCTGCACAGCCTAGGAAAGCACGACATTATTAAATGCAGCTTTTCGAATAAAGAAACAAGAAAGTCTGAGGTGCGTCCTTTCTTGTCAGAGCCGGGGGCAGAGGAAAGAAGCTGTACAACACAGCTAGTCCCCAGGAACAGAAGTCCTCCCCGGCCTCTACAAAAATCCACCGCATGTCGCTAGGGCTCCACAGGCGGAGCTAGGCCCGGTGGGGACACGCCTTCGTAAGTTCAGCCACAAGTGGGTTCACTCCCTGTTAGATCCCTGGGCAATAGAAATTGTATCGCAGGGATACAGGCTGGACTGTGAGAAGATGCCCCCTCACCGAGGACCCGGCAGGCTTCCCCCCAAGAGAGGGAGCCAGTGTTAACTGCAATTCGTAAATTGTATCTTCAACAGGTGGTGGTAAAGGGTCCCCTCCTTCAACAAGAGGGTGTTATTATTCGACCATGTTATAATCCCGAAACCAGACGGTTCGGTTAGACCCATATTGTATTAAAATCCCTGAACATATACCTGAAAAGGTTCAGGTTCAAGATGGAATCGCTAAGAGCGGTCATTGCAAGCCTGAAATGAATCGGGACATAAGGGATGCATACCTTCGTGTCCCCATTTATCCACCTCATCAGTCATACCTCAGAATTGCGGTACGGTATTGTCATTACCAATTTCACCAAGGTAATGGCGGATATGATGGTGCTCCTGCGGAAGCAAGGTGTCACTATTATCACATACTTGGATGATCTCCTCATAAAAGCGAGATCAAGAGAGCAATTGCTGGACAGCGTATCACCTTCTCTGGAAGTGAAACGGCAACACGACTGGATTCTATATATTCCGAAGTTGCAGTTGGTTCCTACAGCTCATCTGCCTCGCCTAGGCATGATCCTAGACACAGACCAGAAGAGGGTTTATCTCCCGATAGAGAGAGCTCAGGAGCTCATGACACTGGTCAGGAATCCATTGAAAACCAAAACAGGTGTCAGTGCATCACTGCACTCGAGTCCTGGGAAGGATGATGGCATCATACGAGGCCATCCCCTTCGGCTGGTTCCATGCAAGGACAATGGAACTTACTGGACAAGTGGTCCGGATCACATCTTCAGATGCATCGGTTAATCACCCTATCCCCCAGGGCCGGGGTGTCTCTCCTGTGGTGGCTGCGGAGTGCTCACCTTCTCGAGGGCCGCAGATTCGGCATTCAGGACTGGGTCCTGGTGACCACGGATGCAAGCCTCCGAGGGTGGGGGGCAGTTACACAGGGAAGAGAATTCCAAGGTTTGTGGTCAAGCCAACAGACTTGCCTTCACATCAATATCCTGGAACTAAGAGCCACATACAACGTCCTAAGTCAAGCGGAGTTCCTGCTTCGCGACCAACCGGTTCTGATCCAGTCAGACCGCAGGGGCTCATGTAAACCGCCAGGGCGGCACAAGGAGCTGGGTGGCGAGGGTAGAAGCCACCAGAATTCTTCGCTGGGCGGAGAATCCAGTAAGCGCACTGTCAGCAGTGTTCATTCCGGGAGTGGACACGACCTCCACCCGGGAAAGTGGTGACTTCATCAGGAAGTCTTCACGCAGTTTTGCAAATTGATGGAAACTGCCTCAGGTGGACTACATGGCGTCCCACCTCAATAAAAAGATAAAAAAGGTTTTACGCTGGGTCAAGGGACTCTCAGGCGATAGCTGTGGTCGCACTAGTAACACCGTGGGTGTTCCAGTCGGTCTATATATTCCCTCCTCTTCCTCTCAGACCCAAGGGCTGAGAATTGTAATAAACGGAGGAGTGTGAACAATATTCTTTGCTCCGGATTGGCCAAGAAGGACTCGGTACCCGGAACTGCAAGAAATGCTCTCAGAGGACCCATGGCCTCTGCCTCTCAGTCAGGACATGTTGCAACAGGGACCCTGTCTGATCCAAGACTTACCGCGGCTGCGTTGGACGGCATGGCGGTTGAACGCCGGATCCTAGCGGAAAAGGGCATTCCGGATGCAGTTATTCCTACGCTGATAAAGGCTAGGAAAGACGTGACAGCAAGACTTTTTCACTGTATATGGCGAAAATAGGTTGCTTGGTGTGTGGCCGGGAAGGCCCTACAGAGGAATTCCAGGGGGGTCGATTCCTGCACTTCCTACAGTCAGGAGTGACTATGGGCCTAAAATTAGGATCCATAAAGGCCAAGATTTCGGCCCTATCCCTTTTTCTCTCAAAAAGAACTGGCTTCACTGCCTGAAGTTCGGACGTTGTTACAGGGGTGCTGCATATTCAGCCCCTTTTGTGCCTCCAGTGGCACCTTGGGATCTTAACGTGTGTTGGATTCCTAAAATCCCACTTGTTTGAGCCACTTAAGACCGTGGAGCTAAAATACCTCACGTGGAAAGTGGTCATGCTTTTGGCCTTAGCTTGGACTAGGCGTGTGTCAGAATTGGCGGCTTTGTCATGTAAAAGCCCATATCTGATCTTCCATATGGAAAGGGCAGAATGGAGGACTCGTCCCCAATTTCTTCCTAAGGTGGTATCATCGTTTCATTTGAACCAACCTATTGTGGTGCCTGCGGCTACTAGGGACTTGGAGGATTCCAAGTTGCTGGACGTAGTCCGGGCCCTGAAACTTTATGTTTCCAGGACGGCTAGAGTCAGAAAAACTGACTCGCTATTTATCCTGCATGCACACAACAAGCTGGGTGCTCCTGCTTCAAAGCAGACTATTGCTCGCTGGATTTGTAGCACGATTCAGCTTGCACATTCTGCGGCTGGACTGCCGCATCCTAAATTAGTAAAAGCCCATTCCACGAGGAAGGTGGGCTCTTCTTGGGCGGCTGCCCGAGGGGTCTCGGCTTTACAACTTTGCCGAGCTGCAAAATTCTACAAGTTTGATACCCTGGCTGAGGAGGACCTTGAGTTGCTCATTCGGTGCTGCAGAGTCATCCGCACTCTCCCGCCCGTTTGGGAGCTTTGGTATAATCCCCATGGTCCTTACGGAGTACCCAGCATCCACTAGGACGTCAGAGAAAATAAGAATTTACTCACCGGTAATTCTATTTCTCGTAGTCCGTAGTGGATGCTGGGAGCCCGTCCCAAGTGCGGACTCTCTGCAATACATGTATATAGTTATTGCTTAACTAAAGGGTTATTGTATGAGCCATCTGTTGAGAGAGGCTCAGTTATTGTTCATACTGTTAACTGGGTATAGTTATCACGAGTTGTACGGTGTGATTGGTGTGGCTGGTATGAGTCTTACCCTGGATTCCAAATCCTTTCCTAGTAATGTCAGCTCTTCTGGGCACAGTTTCCCTAACTGAGGTCTGGAGGAGGGGCATAGAGGGAGGAGCCAGTGCACACCAGATATAGTACCTAATCTTTCTTTTAAGAGTGCCCAGTCTCCTGCGGAGCCTGTCTATACCCCATGGTCCTTACGGAGTACCCAGCATCCACTACGGACTACGAGAAATAGAATTACTGGTGAGTAAATTCTTATTTTTTCTGGGTTGTAGCTCATATATCTAACAATTGCAGGGGCTGCAACCGCCTCTGCCTGATTGACAGGCAGAGGCAATTGCTGGGTGGGAGGGGGCGGAACGTCGGCGTTTGGCCGCCGTTTCATGGGAGTGGTCCGGCCAACGCAGGCGTGGCTGGACCGAACGGGGGGCAGGCCGCAGCGGCTGCACGACGTCACACTGCGGGCTGGGGAGCGATGAGTAGCTCCCGGCCAGCATGCTAAAGCTGCGCTGACCGGAAGCTACTCTTGAAGTGCAAAGGCATCGCCGCTGTGCGATGCCTTTGCACTTCTGTGGGGGGGGGCGGCACTGACATGCGGGGCGGACTAGTCCTGTGCTGGGCGTCCCCCCGCATGCCAGTGTGAATGATCATAGCTGTGCTAAATTTAGCACAGCTACGATCAATTGACCCCCATAGTTCCCAGCCACGGATCACACAGCTTTTGTTATTTTGGTATTGTTGTGGTCCACATGCAACAATAGTAATGTTGTATAAAAGTTCCTGCAGCCATACAGTAATAATGATGGTAATATTGCATACAGATTCCTGTTGTTACAGGTAGTGTTAATCCAGACCTTATTTCTGGCGATTATGTCTGGCGCCCAAGATGGCTGCCTCACTTTTGTATGCTCCTGATCATCTCCATAAAACAGCTTAAATTCACCACAACTGACCTATGAATCATCATAAATATCCATGGACTTACCTTTAACTTGTACTACTCTACGTGAACATTTCATCAAAACCAACGGATTGCATTCCTGCACTGAGATACACACTGGATTGAATCCCGGACTGAATCCTCTGCATATCTCCACTGAGAAATCCTTCAGTAGCTGCTGTACTCTGCATTGGACATTACCCAGATAAGGTACTGTGGATTACAACCTATCTTTGGCTACATCCAGCCCCTCACTTAGACATCATCCACCTCTGTTCTCTGAGCAACAAATAACTGACTTATTGCATTAATCTACTAATATCAGTATATTCAGGCTCTGAATTGCTGAAGGCTCACTGTTTAAAATCAGGATCCATTTCCAGGACACGTTATCACTACTACCCCCACAAAAAAAAAAAAAAAAAAAAATCTACTTCAAAGGCCTCTCACACTGAGACTTTTCACACCTACACAGTAGGAATTTGCTTCTAACACCTTCCAAAAGACTGCCTATCCTAGGATAATTGACTAAATCAACAGTTAATTTATTTATTACTTGCTTCAAATACACCCAATAGGTTATAGCAATAACTTTGTTCATAATCCCATTATAATTTTGGATCACATACCGAATTGGGGGAAAACAAAACACAAAAAAAAAACACTGCTTTCTCTCCCTCTCTCATCATATGCAGCTCAAATTTATAGTAATCTGTCATTGATGACCAAATGTATACGTATTGCTCCAGCTTCATTCTTTCACTCCGCCCACCACGTTCTGCAGTTCCTATCACACCATCACAGGCTTCTATTCTCCAATCCCTTGGCATTTTAAAAAGAAAACACTGGCGCATTCGTGGGAAGCGAGCAGGCCGGAAATGTATTTCCCCCGGTTACCATCTAAGTCCTTTGCCCACCTGCTCACCCCCATACTCAAAGAACAATCAAATAGAAGTGATACCCAAAAGACGGCCCTGTGTTTGGAAGGACAGAACTGTCAACTCTCACTTTGTGACCCCCATACCCAGAGCTCCTGCACTTAACATAAAGAAAACTGAAGGCCCTCTGGTATGCCCAATCAGGTCAGTCCTTTGTAATGCCAGATCTATAAGAAACAAGACTGCAACAATTGCTGACCTTATTGAATCTGCAGATCTAGCCTGTATTACAGAGACCTGGCTAGATGAAAATGCAGCACCTATATTGGAGGCTGCAGTACCAACAAACTACTCGGTCATCCACAACCCAAGACTGGAGCGCAGGGGGTGGCGGGGTGGCTATCTGCTTCAAAAAAGAACTTAAACTTAGGGTCCACCCTATTGAAACTACTCGCTCATTTGAGTGCATTGCTGCCCGGAGTTCGACAGGATTAGGTTTCAGAGTACTTCTCATTTACCGGCCACCTGGAGATGGAAAGATATTTCTACAAGAAATTGCAGACACTGTTGCTGGCCTGGTTCTGGAACATCAAAGATGGCTCATCCTCGGGGATTTCAATGCACGGGTGGATGATGAGCTCTCACGCCTTGGCCAAGACCTCCTGTGCACAATGAATGGTCTGGGCTTCACACAGGTCGTTCCCTCTGCCACACATAAAAGTGGTCACACCCTCGACCTTGTCTTTCAGATTGGATTAGAAGTCACTGACCTAAAAATAAACCCAGTCATCTGGTCAGACCACTACTCCCTCTGGTTCTCAGTTGCAACCCCTCAAATAAGATCTCTGCCCGTGGAGTTGACCAGGTATCGTCCAAGGAGGGGTATGACTCCCCAGGCTCTTGCAGCAAATATGGATCTCTCTTCTATACTGGGTGCCTGTGAAGATCCCTGTTCCCTAGTCCGTTATTATAATAGGGATGTTATGGCTGCAATTGATATTATCGCCCCTGTGCGTTTAAGACCTCGTAAACCACAACGTCAAGCTCCATGGTTCGACAACGGTGTTAGTGAGCTCAAGAAAAGGGGGCGTAGACTGGAAAGACGATGGAGGAAGACTAACCTAGTGGATGACAAAATAAAACTAATAAAGCATAACGAAGAATATCAATCGACAATCACTCGTAAGAAAGCACAGTTCCTGTCAAATGAGATCACAGCAGCAAACAATAGGCCAGCTCAACTTTTCCGCACAGTGGAGATGCTTTGCAAGCCAGCATGCCTGCAGACTGATGAGACCCTCTCCCAGGCAAGATGCAACGAGTTTGCAAGCTTCTTTGCAGATAAAATATCCACCATCCGGGCTGGAATCTCCACAGTGCCATCAAAGGAGTGCCAAACTACAAAGTCTGCCAATATAAGCTACCTGCCTTCATGGACCAGCTTTGACCCAGTTGATGTAAAGGACACTGCTGAAATTGCTCGGATTTTGCATCCCACCACCTGTGATCTGGACCCAGCCTCAACCAAGCTTCTAATCGGTTGTATGGATATAATTGGTCCTGTCTTTACAAAAATTGTTCAATGCTCTTTGCAGACAGGCATTTTTCCTGGACCCCTAAAGGAAGCAATTGTTAGACCGCTTCTTAAAAAACCTAATTTAGATCCCGACTGCATGACCAACTACAGACCGGTATCAAACCTTCCTTTCCTAGGAAAGGTTATTGAGAAAGTCGTTGCAAATCAACTGGAAACCCGCCTGACAACCCATGATATTTATGATCCATTTCAATCAGGATTCAGGAGAAGACATAGCACTGAAACAGCCCTGGTGTGTGTGTTAAATGATCTTCTGATGGCAAAAGACAGAGGTGACTGTTCAATATTAATCCTTCTGGATCTCTCGGCAGCATTTGATACCGTGGACCATGGGCTTCTGATTGAGCGACTGATACATTTCTGTGGTCTGGATGGCACAGTCCTAAGCTGGTTCAAATCATTTCTCACAGGCAGGTCACAGAGAGTATCATCTGGATTATACTCATCACCACCAGTGCCATTGCCATGTGGTGTCCCACAAGGTTCTATACTATCCCCCATGCTTTTTGCAGTATACATGCTCCCATTGGGCGAAATAATCAGGCGCCATGGCCTGGTCTACCACTGCTATGCAGATGATACACAACTGTACTTGTCCTTTGCTCCGGGCACTGATAACCCAATAGCCACCCTAAATGGCTGTCTAGCTGAACTACAGGAGTGGATGAGTGCCAGTTGGCTGCGACTGAACCCGGATAAAACAGAGGTCCTTTTGATACGACCGCAACATCAAAGGACAAGACTGCAGCATAGCCAACCAACTGGACTTACACTCGGGGATTCAGAATTACAGACCAGTGATCATGTGCGGAATCTTGGCGTTGTCCTGGATGGTGGCTTGACACTTAAACATCAGATATCAGCCACAATCAAATCCTCATTCTTTCACCTGAGGAACATAGCCAGAATCAAGCACTTAATTCCCTCAGATGACATGCCAAAAGTCATACATGCATTTGTATCATCTCGTTTAGACTACTGTAATGCCCTCTACCTTGGTCTACCAGCAAAAGAATTGCAACGCTTACAGCTGGTGCAAAACACAGCTGCCAGGCTATTAACCAACCAGCCCCGTTCTAGCCACATAACACCCATCCTCTACTCCCTCCACTGGCTGCCTGTAAGATGGCGAATCATCTTCAAGATTGGCTTACTGAGTTTCAAAGCATTACATGACCAAGGCCCAAGGTACCTGAAACAGCTGCTGACCCCATACTGCCCCACTCGATTACTGCGATCTGTAGATGAAGGACTTTTAGCAGTACCTAGAATCTACCGTAATTCATCTGGGGGTCGAGCTTTTAGTCATGCGGCTCCAACTCTATGGAACTCACTTCCCCGCACAGTGCGAGAGGCCCCAACTATAGAATCCTTCAAAAGTAGACTCAAGACTTTTCTGTTTACTCAAGCATTTCCATAGTGTCCCTTTTAGTATCTTCATGCTTCTGTATTTTATGAAAATGTACTTCATTATTTTCTGTACTATATTATGCTATGTATATGTTAAGCGCCTTGAGTCCTATTGGAGAAAGAGCGCTATATAAATTAAATTATTATTATTATTATTATTTAATAATTATAACCATTCATTTTTGATACTTTACAGGCTTCATTGTAGGTTGCTATACTCCACATAAGTGAATGACACTACACTCCAGAATGCATATGGTTCCTATTATTGGTATAAACATTTTAGTCACTGGTAAGGCATACATATAAATGTGTGTTTTATGCACTACGTTCAGCGGGCGTCCCCCTGCCCTGAGGATGCCGGACACCAGAGTGAAATGTGCTTTGGTGGACAGTGTGCCACGTTCTAGATATAATTTATACCTACATATTCCCAGTATTACTAATAGCTTACTAATTCTGCATGTGCATGTGCTCCACCGCAGTCTTTATTAAGATAGCGGCAGAGACAGCTTTGTGGGATCAGAGCGGCGTGCAGGAGGTCCGATCACAATGATCCCGCACATCCTGGCATGAAACCTTCCATACTGCAGAGCCTCGTAAGAGGCTACCATCTTCCCCAGAAGGTGAATGCACAGATGCACCGATATCTGGGTTGGTTTTAGGACATCCCGCCCCATTGACTGGATTACCAATGCCTTTTCTAAGGGAAGGAACACCTTTTGTTCCTCCGTATCCAGGATCATTCCTAGGAACGGAAGGCTCTGTGTTGGTTCCAAGTGGGATTTTGGTACGTTCAGAATCCACCCGTGATTCTGGAGAAGTCTGGTTGAGAGGGCAATGCTGTCCAACAACCTCTCCCTGGAAGGCGCTTTCATCAGCAGGTCATCCGGGTATGGTATGATGTTCACTCCCTGTTTGCAGAAGAGAAAGATCATCTCTGCCATCACCTTGGTGAAAACCCTCGGTGCCGTGGAGAGGCCAAATGACAGGGCCTGAAACTGGTAGTGATAGTCCTGCAGGGCAAACCTTAGATATGTCTGATGAGGCGGCCAAATCGGAATGTGAAGGTACGCATCCTTTATGTCGAGAGACACCAGGAATTCCACCTCCTCCAGACCTGAGATCACCGCTCTCAGAGACTCCATCTTGAATTTGAACACCCTTAAGTACGGGTTCAGTGACGTGAGGTTTAAAATGGGCCTTACCGAACCGTCCGGTTTCGGTACTACAAACAGGTTGGAATAATAACCCTTGTTTTGTAGGTGTAGTGGAACTGGAACAATGACCTGAGTCTGTACAAGTTTTTGAATCGCTGCCTGCAAAGTCAAACCTGCTTCTGGAGAAGCTGGTAAGCCGGATTTGAAGAATCTGGGCGGTGGGAGTTCCTGAAATTCCAGTCTGTATCCCTGTGCGATAAGCTTTTTGACCCAGGGATCTTGACATGATGTCGCCCATATGTGACTGAAATAATGTAACCGGGCTCCCACCTGCCTGCCTTCCAGGCAGTGCGGTCCACCGTCATGCTGAAGGCTTTGAGGAAGCAGATCCGGAGGTCTGTTCCTGAGAACCTGCAGCAGCGGGTTTTCTGGGTTTACTTTTACTGCCTCGGAAGGTTGTAGAAGAACCCTTTGATTTTCCTTTAAATTTTGCAGTTCGAAAGGACTGCAGAGTTGGAGCAGAGTAGGTTTTCCTAGCTGGGGTTGCTGCGGAAGGAAGGTATGTAGACTTACCCGCCGTAGCTTTGGATATCCACGTATCCAGTTTATCTCCAAAAAGAGCCTCACCCGTTAATGGTAGGCTTTCCACGCCTTTCCTGGAATCTGCATCCGCAGTCCACTGGCATAGCCACAAGCCTCTGCATGCTGACAATGCCATGGCAGTGGTGCATGCATTGAGCAAACCAATTTCCTTTAAGGCCTCCACCATAAAGTTAGCAGAATCCTGAATATGCTGTAGGAGTAAAATAATCTCCCCCCTGGGTAAGCAATCTAAGCCGTCAATTAGGTTACGTGACCACTTAGCAATGGACCTAGTGATCCATGCACAAGCAATAGTGGGTCTCTGGGCCACCCCAGCCGCAGTGTATAAATATTTGAGAGTGGTCTCAATCTTGCGGTCAGCTGCGTCCTTTAAGGATGTGGCCCCGGTAACCGGTAAGACTATCTTACGTAACAACCTGGACAATGATGTGTCCACAATCGGCGGGTTTTCCCATTTCTTCCTATCCTCCGCGCCGGAAAGGGAAAGGAAAAAATCAGCCTTTTAGGGATCTGAAACTTTTTGTCAACAGGGCATTTAATTCCTTTGAAGTGGGGGAAGTAGCTGAGGATTTCTTTTTAGTCTTCAAATCAGATTCCACTTCTACATCTTAAGTCTTGTCAGGAATATGTAGGACAGATGTGATAGCCTCAATGAGGGCCTGTATACCATGTGACAGGACAGCATCCCCCCCACTAGCAATCCACTTCACCCTCCTCTGGATCCAACGTGTCGGGGTCAGTATCACCCTGCATGATTTGGGCCATTTGTGGGCAAATGGCGAGAGTGTGGGGCGCAGGCATGGGAGCTGAATCTCTATTTATCAGGTTATCATAGACTGCCATAAGAATTTTTGTCTCATTCTCAGTATGAGACAGCTCAGTAGAAATATTTGAAATCATCCCTTTAATGGAGACCAACCATGGGGGTTCAGTCCCACTGGACTGGGAGAGAACACTATCCTGAGTACAGGGTAGTGAGTCCCCAGGGGATGAGAGACATTCCCCTGTACAAGACACACTGTCTCTGGACATGATTGTAAAGGGACACCTACACACACACACACACACACACACACACACACACACACACACACACACACACACACACACACACACACACACACACACACACACACGTGAAAACTCAGTATATGTAGGCAGGGTCCTTAGAGAGACACAGAAATCAGAGCCAGCCACACAGCACCACTTTAAGCGAAGGTAAAACCTAGCTGGGTCGCACAGAAATAAGCACTTTAGTAGTGGTTATAATCTTAAACTTGCTCCCCCCTTTACTAAGACCCCCTGATACCACTGAGGAGACTTGTGGAGGAGCTGCGCGTCTCCGGGAATACTGCCTGTATGAGCTGAGGAGAAATGGCGCTGGAGAGCTGTAGGTTCCGCTCTGAGTGAAGCCACGCACCCTGTAATGGCTCGCGGCTTCCCGTATTTTTTATACTGGCCCTGAGATAAAAAATGTCTAACCAAGAGTTAAAACCTGTTAGTACGTTGTGGGCATCAGCGGAGGCTCAGCGCGCCCCTCACAGCGGGACACCATCAGCGTGTGTCTGTCTGAGCCCCCTGAAGCACAGCCTGCAGTCAGAGCTGCGCCCCAGCCCTTGTGCCGCCATTCCCATCGGCGCCCCGCTACCCGGGATGCCGGCGTTGTACTCACCACTTTTCAATCTTCAGGCTCTGTTAGGGGGTGGCGGCGTGCTGCGGGAGGGTACGCTGCACCATGGTGTGGCTTGCGAATGGCTCCCTCAGGAGCTCAGTGTCCTGTTAGCAGGGAAATGGGACCATTAACTCTAAGGAAGTTGGGTCGTTCTCCCCCCTGTTGCCAAACAGCCCTGACTGAAAGTAACAAACATTTCAAATAAAAGTAGAAAACTCTTCAGGAGCTCTCCAAAGCGTGACCAGCTCCTCCGGGCACATTTTCTAAACTGAGTCTGGTAGGAGGTGCATAGAAGGAGGAGACAGCCCACACTATTGATTTCTTAAAGTGTCCATGGCTCCTAGTGGACCCGTCTATACTCCATGGTATTAATGTGGACCCCAGTATCCTCTAGGATGTAAGAGAAAGTATAAACAATTCTGTTTGGTAATTAAAATTATTTTTGCATTTTGCACAGAACAGTGATGTTATACGAACATTTTCATTAAACATTTAAAAAAATCTCATTTTTATTCTTACAGTGAAAAATTATATTTCTGAATTAAAAAAAATAAATTGAAATAAAGCTATGAAATTCCACAGGCAAAAAACCTTACGGGTTTCACATGTCCCATTAAGGCTTCTTACACATGATCTGACATTTCAGAAACCTGTTGTAACTCTTCCACTCAAACTCTAAAAAGCAATGAAATTCCGATCATTAAGGCTGACGCCTTAATGGACGTGTTCCTTGCGCAATACAGATATGGTATGCCATCACAGCCTGTGGGTAAGTGCAGATTCAGCACTCTCACAGAGTGAGATTGCCGTCACTCACACAATGGAGGAGCTGCTAAGGGTTATTATGGTGAGGCAACAATGGGGAGGGTTAGGGTTAGGTTTGGGGGGGAGGGAGGGTTAGGTTTAGGCTTCAGTGAGGGGGTTATGGTTAAGCACCACCAGAGAGGGTTGGGGTTAGGCTGTTGGGGAGGGGGGGGTTAGGTTCAGGCCGCGGTAAGGAGGGTTGGGGGGGTTAGGGAGGTTAGGGATTAGGGGTAGCGTATTCACCTAGGTGTCAGGATTCTGAGCATCGGGATGTCATTGTCAATATTCCAAGCTCTGGGATCCTGATAACATCCCCGAGTGGATGACTCAAACAGTCCAGTTACTTAAGCAGTGGTGTTGGTTTATTGTTATATAGCAGGTATAGCTGTACTCAGTGTTACATGTACACTACTGGTGGAGTGGAGTGGGGTTTTGTACAGTATCAGGGCCGGCCCAAGCCTAATTTTTTTTGGTAAGCGAATATATATTTTGGCGCCCCTTAGTGGAATATATAGGGGCGTGGCTTCATGGAGTAGAGGCGTGGCCACAGAATACCATCAATTCACAATACACAGCACAGTAGACCCGCTTATATATGTCACACCCCAGTAGAGAAGCTTATACACATTACACCCCAGTAGAGACGCTTATACACGTTACATCACAGAGGAGACGCTTATACACGTTACATCACAGAGGAGACGCTTATACATGTTATGCCACAGAGGAGACGCTTATACATGTTTTGCCACAGAGCAGATGCTTATACACGTTACATCACAGAGGAGATGCTTATACATGTTACATCACAGAGGAGACGCTTATACATATTACATCACAGAGGAGATGCTTATACACGTTACATCACAGAGGAGATGCTTATACATGTTACATCACAGAGGAGACGCTTATACATGTTATGCCACAGAGGAGATGCTTATACACGTTACATCACAGAGGAGATGCTTATACATGTTATGCCACAGAGGAGACGCTTATACATGTTATGCCACAGAGGAGATGCTTATACACGTTACATCACAGAGGAGATGCTTATACATGTTACATCACAGAGGAGACGCTTATACATGTTATGCCACAGAGGAGATGCTTATACATGTTACATCACAGAGGAGACGCTTATACATGTTACATCACAGAGGAGATGCTTATACACGTTACATCACAGAGGAGATGCTTATACATGTTACATCACAGAGGAGACGCTTATACATGTTACATCACAGAGGAGATGCTTATACATGTTACATCACAGAGGAGACGCTTATACATGTTACATTACAGAGGAGATGCTTATACATGTTACATCACAGAGGAGACGCTTATACATGTTATGCCACAGAGAAGATGCTTATACACGTTACATCACAGAGGAGATGCTTATACATGTTACATCACAGAGGAGACGCTTATACATGTTATGCCACAGAGGAGATGCTTATATACGTTACACCACAGAGGAGATGCTTATACACGTTACATCACAGAGGAGATGCTTATACATGTTACATCACAGAGGAGATGCTTATACACGTTACATCACAGAGGAGATGCTTATACATGTTACATCACAGAGGAGACGCTTATACATGTTACATCACAGAGGAGATGCTTATACACGTTACATCACAGAGGAGATGCTTATACATGTTACATCACAGAGGAGACGCTTATACATGTTACATCACAGAGGAGATGCTTATACATGTTATGCCACAGAGGAGACGCTTATACATGTTATGCCACAGAGGAGATGCTTATACACGTTACATCACAGAGGAGATGCTTATACATGTTACATCACAGAGGAGACGCTTATACATGTTATGCCACAGAGGAGACGCTTATACATGTTACATCACAGAGGAGACGCTTATACATGTTATGCCACAGAGGAGACGCTTATACACGTTACATCACAGAGGAGATGCTTATACATGTTACATCACAGAGGAGATGCTTATACATGTTACATCACAGAGGAGACGCTTATACATGTTATGCCACAGAGGAGACGCTTATACATGTTACATCACAGAGGAGATGCTTATACACGTTACATCACAGAGGAGACGCTTATACATGTTACGCCACAGAGGAGAAGCTTATACATGTTATGCCACAGAGGAGATGCTTATACACGTTACATCACAGAGGAGATGCTTATACATGTTACATCACAGAGGAGACGCTTATACATGTTACATCACAGAGGAGATGCTTATACATGTTATGCCACAGAGGAGATGCTTATACATGTTACGCCACAGAGGAGAAGCTTATACATGTTATGCCACAGAGGAGATGCTTATACATGTTACGCCACAGAGGAGAAGCTTATACATGTTACGCCACAGAGGAGACGCTTATACATGTTACATCACAGAGGAGATGCTTATACATGTTACATCACAGAGGAGATGCTTATACATGTTACATCACAGAGGAGATGCTTATACATGTTACATCACAGAGGAGACGCTTATACATGTTATGCCACAGAGGAGACGCTTATACATGTTACATCACAGAGGAGATGCTTATACATGTTACATCACAGAGGAGACGCTTATACATGTTACGCCACAGAGGAGATGCTTATACACGACATATTACACCACAGAGGAGACGCTTATATACGTTACACCAAGGAGGAGACGCTTATACACGTTACATCACAGAGGAGATGCTTATACACGTTACATCACAGAGGAGATGCTTATTACACGTTACATCACAGAGGAGATGCTCATACAGATTGCACCACAGAGGAGACGCTTATACACGTTACGCCACAGAGGAGACACTTATACATGTTACGCCACAGAGTAGACACTTATACATGTTACGCCACAGAGGAGACACTTATACACGCTTATACAGCCAGGCTCCTCTGTGTGCTTGTCAGAGGAGCCTGGCTGTTATTGTGCAGGGCGGGCGGTGTTACTGTGCAGGATGGCCGGTGAGCGGGTAGTGGTGAGCGGCTTTGTGGTGGGTAGTGGTGAGCGGCTGGCGGTGGGTAGTGGTGAACCACCTGTGGTGAGCGGCGGCCGGCAGAGAGAGTGATGCTGATTTCAGAAGTGCCCTCAGCATAGCCGGCGTATGTGTCGGGCCGGGCCTGTACAGTATAGCTCACCAGGGATGCCGAAACAGTGTTATAGCAGTTCTCTCATAGGAGCTAAACAGGTGATGGAGTTCTGTTGGGGGGCTCAGCACTGCACTCTGATAGGTACTGATGTGCTGAAGAGCAGCTGCACCCTATAGGGATACCATCCCTCTATGGTAGTAGAATATTAAAATAAGCAGGCGATGTCTGTATCCCATGTCACTCTACACAGTAAAGACACCTGCACATGATCAGTAGAGTTCTCTGCATCTGTCTTGGAATAGGGCATGGAGCTCCCTGGAGAACAGGAAGACTGCAGTCTGAACAGAGGTCCACCCTCTTCCAACAACAGATATTTATACAGTATCTTCAGTGTCACATACTTTTTTTAGTTGGTTCATAATTTTTGTACAGCATTGAGGAGCTCTGTCTTACCCTGATTTTATCATTTTCTGTTTTATCTTCCAAATCATCATCAAATTCTTTCTGTGGGTAAAACTCAATTCCATTCACTTCCAACTCCTTCCGAACCTGCCAAAACAATGGCAAAGGCAATCAGTATGGCTTTACTTGGCTTATACCAAATATACAAAATCAAATTAAATCAATAAAGCTATGATAGAATAAATGGTCAGATTTAAGATAAATTGGGAAAAATACAGTGAGGTTGGCCATGTCCTTTACTTAGTATTAAGTGCACCCCTTCATTTCTAATGTCTTAAAACAATGGATTTAGCAACTGGGAACCATCTGACTGTAAAGTGGCATGCATACTGTAGACATGTATAGTGACAGCACAGAGCTGGTTCTTATGATCCAAAATGTTTTAAGACATGTTTAGTTGCCAGAAATAACAATTTAGAAATTTATTTTTAAATAAAACCAATATATTGCAAATATGTGTCTTTGCATTATTTTTCTAACAGTAGCTTTATTTTTGAAGATGCCATCACCAACATGGTGGAGTATAGACACATCTGCTGACTTGGTAATCCTCTGGAAGCTACACTACAGGGACTACTACGCTACTTTAGATGGTGCTGTGTCCTAAGCGATCACTGTGTAGGATCTTAATGATGTGTTACTGTACTCCCTTGTAAAATCCTTCTTATTAAACCTACATGTTGTATTACATTTTCATATATTGTCAGTTTATCTCACAATCTTGCCTAAGTGTTTGATGTTTCAATAAAGAGAAATTTGCAATGTGCATTTGAGTAACTCAATACTGTATTTCAAATGGAGTAAAGTAAATAATAAAAGGAAAAAGCAATAACTAACAGCCCAGAGTTTAAAATAGTAGTCACTTCATTGAATAATGAGAATTTCAGCTGTGAAAATTTAAGGTTTAGATTCTACTATCTAGAAGAGACATGTGGAATGCATTACAATTTGTTGCATGAAAGATTCAATTTAAACAGCAAGTTGTTTCATTGTTAGGAACAGCAGATAAGTGTTTATTTGTGACATTTTTTGCTTATTGTTTTATTTTTGTGTGTTCTGTGGTTTATTTTGCTGTTAGTTGTTTAGGTAACATAGTACAGGTTGAGTATCCCATATCCAAATATTCCGAAATACGGAATATTCCAAAATACGGAATTTTTTGAGTGAGACTGAGATAGTGAAACCTTTGTTTTCTGTGGCTCAATGTACTCAAACTTTGTTTAATACACAAAATAATTAAAAATATTGTATTAAATGACCTTCAGACTGTGTGTATAAGCTGTATATGAAACATAAATTAATTGTGTGTATGTACACACGCGTTGTTTAATGCACAAAGTTATTAAAAATATTGGCTAAAATGACCTTCAGGCTAAGTGTGTATGGGGTATATGAAACATAAATACATTCTGTGCTTAGACTTAGGTCCCATCGCCATGATATCTCATTATGGTATGCAATTATTCCAAAATACGTAAAAATCCGATATCCAAAATACCTCTGGTCCCAAGCATTTTGGATATGGGATACTCAACCTGTAACATAGTTGTTGAGGTTGAAATGAAGCGAAATGCCCATCGGATTCAACCTGTATTCTGTGTTTAGCTGTGCACATTATAATGCACCAAGTGAAGTAATGGTTTCATACCAATTGTCAACTATATTTCGTACAACTCCCAGATACTTAATGTCAATATATTAAATGCTGTAGCCTTGGATACTTTTTTCAGCTAGAAAGCTGTCCAATCTGATTTTGAATGCATTTACAGAGTCCACCATTATTACCTTCTCCGACAGAAAGTTCCAAATCCTTATTGCCCTTACCGTGAAGAACCCTTTCCTACGTTTTGTACGGAATTTTCTCTCCTCTAACCTCAGTGAGTGTCCATGTGTCCTATACAGAGTTCTATTAATAAAGAAATCCCCTGCTAACTCCTTGTAATGACCCTTTACATATTTGAAGATATTAATAATATCTCCTCTTAGATGCCTCTTTTCTAGAGTATACATATTTAACCTAGTTAGCCTTTCCTCATACTCCAGTGTCTCTAACCCTTTTATCAGTTTAGTAGCGCGCCTTTGAACTCCTTTGAGTTCCCCAATATCCTTTTTATAATATGATGCCCAGAATTGAACACAATATTCCAGGTGCGGACGTACCAATGATTTGTATAGCGGCAGGATTACATCCTCATCCCTAGTCTCAATACCCCTTTTTATGAAAGCAAGGACATATTTCTGAATTAATTACCTTACACAGTTTAGTATCATCTGCAAAGATTGATAATGTGCTTCCCAGGCCTATTCCTAGGTCATTAATAAATGAACAGTAGTGGTCCAAGTACGGACCCTTGTGGTATACCGCTGACTACTGGTGCTCAGCTGGAGAACATCCAATTGACCACTACTTATTGTACCCTGTTATCCAGCCAATTACCTATCAATGTACAAACAGTATATCCTAGGCCAAGTTCCCTTAATTTGATGATCAGTCTCTTGTGAGGCACTGTATCAAGGTTTTTGCAAAATCTAAATAAGCCACATACACAGTTTTTCCCTGGTCAAGATTATCGCTCACTTCCTCGTAGAAGCTAATTAAGTTAGTTTGACATGATCTGTCCCTCACAAACCCATGCTGACTCTTGTTAATAAAATTAGTATTCAGCAGATAATCCTCTATGCTATCCCTCAAAATTCATTACAATATTTTACCCACTATAGAGGTTAAACTAACTGGTCTACCTCAGCTATACGCCAATCCATCGGTGCCATACGCGATTTAATGGAACTATAGAAAATCAAGTATAAGGGTCTGGAAAGCTATGCCTTAAATTCCATAATAACCCTCGGATGAAAACCATCTGGTCCCGGTGATTTATTAATCTTTATGTTGCTTAGTTTCTCCAGGACTACTTCCTCACTTAAACAAGCATCAAGCCAAGAATCATTACCTTCACTGTCGTTATGCACTACTAACACCGTCTCAACCTCTCTGGTGCATACTGATTTAAAAAAGCTGTTCAGTTTATCCGCTTTTATTTTGTCATCATTTACCAAGGCTCCCAGTTCATCTTTTAATGGGCCTACGTTCTCATTTTTTTAACCTTTTACTGTTTATGTATTTATAAAACTTTTTGGGATTGGCTTTACTGTCTATAGCGATTTGTTTTTCGTTTACAATTTTAGTTGCTCTTATTACTTTTTTGCATCTTTTATTGCATTCCTTGTAATACTGGAATGACTCCTTCCCTCCATTAGTTTTAAATGTTTTAAAAGCACGCCTCTTTTTAGCCATTGCTTCTTTGACATCCTTACTAAGCCACATTGGTTTGAGTTTGGTACTCCTGCGTTTACTGCCCAAGGGTATGAATTTGTGAATAATGCTATCAAGCAACCCTTTTAAAGCATCCAACATTTCTTTACCATGAAACAAAACTTCCCAGTCAATGTCGTTTAGTGCCTGTCTCAGCATATTGAAGTTGGCTTTTCTAAAGTTTAATGTTTTGGTTGATCCCTTATAGCTATGTTTCTTGAAACTGATGCTGAATGTGATCATATAGTAATTACTGTTTCCCAAGGTCTCCCCAACTGTAATCTTTGATATAATGTCCACATTATTGGTAATAACTAGGTCCAGAATATTATTAACTCTGGTTGGGTCCTCGACTAATTGAGACAAGTATTGATCCTTTAATGTGTTTAGAAACCTGCAGCTCCTAATTTTTACATATGAATCATTACTTCAGTTTATATCCGGATAGTTAAAATTCCCTAACACTAGGATGACCCCATTCCAGCAGTTTTTTCGATTTGTAGTTCCTCGTCATGTATGCTAATATCTGGTTGCTTGTAGCACGTGCTAATGACTAGTTTCTTTATTTCAGTGCCCGCACTAGTGATCTCAACCCATAGTGATTCCACATTATCACCAGTCCCTCGTAAATAACATCTATTAAGTTTGGTTTTAGAGATGGTTTTACATAGAGACAGACCCCTCCTCCCCTTTTGGTAGCTCTGTCCCTCCTGAAAAGTGAATATTCCTCCAAATTAGTAACCCAGTCGTGAGAGTTGTCCCACCATGTTTCCGTAATACCTATAATATCATACTGATTTTTTGATACGAGCCATTCCAATTTCCCCATTTTACCAGACCCTCCCAACAATCTATCTACCCGGTCTGCGATGTGCCATAACCAAGCACCCGGGAGACAACAGACTGTACGGCGATCACGGTCCCGGTAGCAGATTGCCCTGTCTGTACTCCTGATGATAGAATCCCCTGCCACCACAATCTGACTAGGTGCCACACTAACTATTTTCCAATCTGTACCGGAGGGACATCTCCCCTGGTTGCTAGAGGTAACAGTTACCTCCGGTTCCGTCATTTCCTCACTGCCATCCTCAGAATCTTCGTACAATTGGGTGAATTTATTGGGGTTGGACAGGTCAGAGATGTCCTGTCTCCCCCTCCCCCTCTTCTTCTTCCTTCTAACCGTGACCCAGCTGGCTACCTGATCCTCCTCATCTACCAGTGCTCCCCCCTGCAATTCCTCCACCGTTCTATCTAAACTTTGCTCGAGATTGTGAATACTCCTCAGTCACGTAACGGTTTGCTTTAGATCAGTTACCTGGGCTTCCAGGGCAGCCATTCGCTCGCATTTCGCAGAGATGTACCCACACTCGGACTGTTGTTCAAGGTGCACATACATCATGCACGACACGTACTGAGTGAGATTCCCAATCTCATCCACCCCCATTTTTAACATGTGGACATCCACGGCTACAGCGGGTAAGTCTCCGTTTCTTCCCTCAGCAGCAGCTGCTCCGAAGAAATCCTTCTCTTCATCTGCAACACAGTCCTTTCGGCCTAACAAGCCTAGAAAGGCCAGACCGTCCAATACCTTCTTTAGGGGAGTTCGAGTCCAAGAAACCTGCCACTGCAGGTTCCCAGGAACAAAACCCTGCTTCAGGTATGCCAAAGTCCTCCGCATGACTGTGGACCGTGAAGCCTGGTGGTGGGGCCGGTGGGAGCGAGACTCAGACACTTCAGTCAAGTCTGGGTATCATCCAGCCTGGATCCCTGGGTAATAGATATTGTATCCCAGGGATACAGGCTGGAATTTCAAAGTCTCCCTCCTCATCGTTTTTTCAAATCAGGCTTACCAGCTCTGTTAGCAGACAGCACTGTATTACAAGAAGCTGTCCAAACGATGGTGGAGGCACAGGTCATTGTGCCAGTTTCTCCTCCTGCGCAGGCCACAGGTTACTATTCAAACCTTTTTGTGGTACCGAAACCCGATGGTTCGGTCAGGCCCATTCTGAACCTAAAATCATTGAACCCCTTTCTAAAGGAGTTCAAGTTCAAGATGGAGTCTCTCAGGGTGGTGATATCAGGTCTATAAGAAGAAGAATTCCTGGTATCCCTGGATATCAAGGATGCATACCTCCACATTACGATATGGCTGCCGCATCAGGCTTATCTCCGTTTCACATTGCTGGACTGTCATTTCCAGTTCCAGGCCCTGCCATTCAGCTTCTCCACAGCACCAACGGTGTTTACCAAGGTAATGGCAGAGATGATGGTTCTCCTCCGCAAACAAGGGGTGAACATCATTCCATATCTGGACGATCTGCTGATAAAGGCATCGTCCAAGGAGAATCTGCTGCAGTCCATTGTTCTCACAACACACCTCCTCAAGAGTTATGGTTGGATTCTGAACCTTCCAAAGTCACATTTGGAACCAACCCAGAGGTTGTCCTTTCTGGGAATGATCCTGGACACGGAAGTGCAGAAGGTGTTTCTTCCGCAGGAAAAGGCGTTGGTGATACAGACTATGGTCTGGGATGTCCTGAAGCCAGCACGGGTGTCGGTTCATCAATGCATTCCCCTGTTGGTAAAGATGGTGGCCTCTTATGAGGCTCTCCAGTATGGGAGGTTCCACGCTCGGACCTTCCAACTGGATCTTCTGGACAAGTGGTCGGGATCTCATCTCCACATGCACCAGAGCATGCGTCTGTCGCCGAAGGCCAGGATTTCACTCCTCTGGAGGTTACAATTACCTCACCTTCTGGAGGGCCGCAGATTCGGGAATCAGTAATGGGTCTTTCTAACCAAGGATGCGAGCCTTCGGGGCAGGGGAGCAGTCACTCAAGGAGTAACTTTCCAAGGACGGTGGTCAAGCCTGGAAGCTGGTCTACCCATCAACATCCTGGAACTAAGTGCCATCTACAACGGTCTTCTTCAGGCGGCCCATCTTCTAAGAAATCGGGCCATTCAAGTGCAGCCGGACAACGTAACAACGGGCTTACATAAACCGACAGGGCAGAACGAAGAGCAGAGCGGCAATGTCAGAGGTGACAAGAATACTCCTCTGGACAGAAAAACACGTGTTGGCGCTGTCAGCCATCTTCATTCCGGGAGTAGACAACTGGGAAGCAGACTTCCTCAGCAGACACGATCTCCATCCAGGGGAGTGGGGTCTCCATCCGGAGGTATTCAAGGAAATAACAGACCTTTGGGGATTACCCCAAATAGACATGATGGCCTCTCGTCTCAACAAGAAGCTTCTGCGTTATTGTTCTAGGTCGAGGGACCCACAAGCAGTGGTAGTGGACGCCCTGGTGTCTCCGTGGGTGTTCCAATCAGTGTACGTGTTTCCACCACTCCCACTCATCCCAAGAATCCTAAAGCTCATAAGGAGAACAAGGGTTCAAGCGATCCTCATTGCTCCAGACTGGCCGAGAAGGGCTTGGTACGCGGACCTTCTGAATCTACTGCAAGAAGAACTGAGGCCTCTTCCTTTTTGTGAGGACCTGCTGCAGCAGGGGCCGTTCAACTATCAAGACTTACCACGGCTACGTTTGACGGCATGGAAGTTGAGCGCCTGATACTTGCTCTGAATGCCCTTCTGAGCAAGTGTCATTCCTACCCTGATACAGGCTAGGAAAGGGGTAACGTCTAAACATTACCATCGTATTTGGAAGAAATATGTCTCTTGGTGTGATTCCAAGAAGTTTCCTATGGTGGAGTTTCAACTCCGACGTTTTCTCCTCTTCCTGCAGACAGGTGTGGATATGGGCTTGAGGTTGGGATCTGTGAAGGTCCAGATTTTGGCCCTATCTATTTTCTTCCAGAAACAATTGGCTGCCCTCCCTGAGGTTCAGACTTTTTTGAAGGGAGTGCTGCACATCCAACCTCCCTTTGTACTGCCTACGGCGCCTTTGGACCTTAACATGGTGCTGCAGTTCCTCCAGTCGGATTGGTTTGAGCCTCTACAGGAGGTTGAGGTCAAATGTCTTACATGGAAGGCGGTTACGTTGTTGTCCTTAGCTTCTGCTAGACGCGTGTCCGAATTGGGGGCTTTATCCTGTAATTTTCCACGAAGATAAAGCTGAGCTCCGGACACGTCAGCAGTTTCTTCCGAAGGTGGTGTTGGCATTTCATATCAACCAACCTATTGTGGTGCCAGTGGCTACTGACTCCTCAATCACATCAAAGTCCTTGGATGTTGTAAGGGCTCTGAAGATATATGTGAAGAGAACTTCTCGTCACAGAAAGTCGGACTCTGTTTGTCCTATATGATCCCTAGAAAATTTGGTGTCCTGCTTCTAAGCAGACTATTTCTCGCTGTATTCGGTTGACTATCCAGCACGCTTATTCTATGGCAGGACTGCCGTGTCCAAAATCTGTTAAGGCCCACTCTACTCGTAAGATGGGGTCTTCCTGGGCGGCTCATTTGTATGGAGAGTTATCAAAATGTACATTCGAAGTTTCATCTATTTCATTCCTTAGATACATTATATCTGGCTCTGAACTCCATATGGATCCTGCTAAGTTAGATTCCATACTCATTTGGACTCTTCCTACAACTTTGGAGGCAGTACAGAGATTTTTGGGATTCGCTAACTATTACAGAAAGTTCATCAAAGGATTTTCAACTCCGGTAGCACCAATTACTGCTTTATCCTGCAAAGCCTCTGATCCTGCTCATTGGCCCAAGGAAGCTCTGTCTGCTTTTCACCTTATCAAACAAGCCTTTATCACTGCACCAGTTCTCCATCAGCCTGATGTCCAGAAGCCTTTCATTTTAGAAGTGGATGCATCCACAGTGGGTGCAATTCTCTCAAAGACTTCTGATGATGGAAAGTTGCATCCGTGTGGTTTTTTCTCCAGAAAATTTTCACCTGGAGTAAGAAATTATTCTATTGGCGATCATGAATTGTTAGCAATCAAGTTGGCTCTGGAGTAATGGAGATATCTCCTTGAAGGAGCTAAATTTCCTGTATCAATTCTTACAGATCATAAAAACTTGTTGTATACAGAGGCAAATTCACAAAAAGAATGTCCTTTTATTAGTCCAGTAACTTTTGCTACTACTCAAGTTATGTATCCTACTCCTCCTCCTGGCAAAATGTTTGTAACACCAGCATTGCGGAAGAAATTACTGACTGGGCTCATACTTCTCAGTTCTTTGGACATCCTAGAGTTCGTAAAGTTTATAAAACTCTTCAAAGGTCCTATTGGTGGCCCAACATTAAATCCAACATTCAAGATTTTGTGTAGTCATGTCCCAAATGTGCTCAACATAAAACTTCCCGGCAATTTCCAGCAGGAACTTTACAGCCATTATCTATTCCAACCCGACTTTGGTTCCATATTTCTATGGACTTTATATCTGAGTGACCTCCTTCCCATGGTCACAATAACATCTTGGTAGTGGTTGATAGGTTCTCAAAAATGGATAATTTTATTCTAGTCACAGGACTATCATCAGCAAACAAGTTGGCCCAGCACTTTCTTTGAAAAATCTTCCATCTTCATGGACTTCCAACTAAAATTATATCTGACTGAGGAGTACAGTTTGTGGCAAAGTTTTGGAAAGCCTTCTGTTTAGCTCTTCAGGTAAAACTAAAATTCTCTTCAGCATATCATCCACAGACGAATGACCAAACAGAAAGAGTACATCAAGAGTTAGAAACTTTTTTCAGGCTCTATGTATCTTCATATCAATACGATTGGGTAGATCTACTACCATGGGCACAGTTTGCTCACAACTTCCGTTACCATACTGCCACTGACAACACTTTTTTCGCGGTTTATGGACAACATCCTCGAGTACCTGATTTTCAATCATTACTAGCAGTTGACGTTCCAGCTGCTTCTGCTTCATTGCAACAGTTCTCTAAAGTGGGGAAGTCAATTCCGTAGTCTTTAAAGAAAACCTCCACCAGTTAATAATTATTTGTTGATCAGAAGAGATGAGCTGTTCCCAGTTTAAATCCAGGAGATCGAGTTTGGTTGTCTACTCATAATCTTAGAATCAAAGATTCTTCCATGAAGTTTGCTCCAAGATTTATCTGTCTTTTTCCTGTGGAACAGGTGATCAATCCAGTAGCTTATAAATTGACTTTGCCTCCATATCTGAAAATTCCGAATTCATTCCATATCTCTCTCCTCCGACCTCAAGTACTCAATCGCTTCCAACAGACTCCTCCAAAAGCTCCCAAAGTTATTACCAGCCGTGGTGTGGATATTGAAGTTGAGAAAATTCTCGATTCTAGATGTCGGTTATACAGTAAAAACTTTCCTCAGAAAGTAAATCAGGCACACCAATAGAGTAGCTGTTCAAATCGTCACCTAATTTAAAATATAATAGCTTCTCCTAGTTGACCATCTGGCGGTCTTATATAAATACAATATACCAAGCATACAACTTTGTTATAAGGTAGCAAAAAGGAGCGCTGATAGTATAATTAAATAGATCATATGACCTCTAGTGCTGTGGTTCGGAACTCTATGACCTGAGCTACAGTGCTCTCTGTTAATAACCATTCTTAAAAGAACTCGTCATTATAACAAATATCCAAGTAGATAATTCCTAGTATTTCTCTGTGATGCCAATTGTGTTTAAATGTGGTTTTTATTGAAATGATTATAGTAATTAAAAAATGTGTTACCAGCACTGTGATTCCAGCTCATTGTATATCATCAGCACAGGGACTTCAGCTCATGGCAGCATTACCAGCACTGTGATTTCAGCTCATAACAAGCATTACCAGCACTGTGATTTCAGCTCATAACAAGCATTACCAGCACTGTGATTTCAGCTCATAACAAGCATTACCAGCACTGTGATTTCAGCTCATAACAAGCATTACCAGCACTGTGATTTCAGCTCATAACAAGCATTACCAGCACTGTGATTTCAGCTCATAACAAGCATTACCAGCACTGTGATTTCAACTCATTGCAGCAGCTCATAATAGTAACACCCAGTGGCGTGCGGTGAGGTCAGTGGCTGGTGAGGCACTGCAGCCATAATGTCCTTTGAGTGCCGCCGATGACTCCTACAGCCGCTGATCCAATGCCCGCTACTGGCAATGCCACCGCCAATGCCCACAGCCTGCCTGCTCATCAAACTTGTGATGAGCAGACAGGCTAATATATTGACAATTGTTATACATTTATGGCTAAGAGAGAGGAGGAATAGGGGGAGATGGAAGAGAGAGGAGAAGTATCGAGATGTGAGGAACAGGGGGAGACAGGAGAGAGAGGAGAAATAGGGGGAGAAGGAAGAGAGAGAGGAATAGGGGATAGAGGAAGAGAGAAGGAATAGGGGGAGATTGGAGAGAGAAGGAATAGAGGGAGATTGGAGACAGAAGGAATAGAGGGAGAAGGAAGAGAGAAGGAATACAGGGAGATCGGAGAGAGAAGGAATAGAGGGAGAAGGAAGAGAGAAGGAATAGAGGGAGATTGGAGAGAGAAGGAATAGAGGGAGATTGGAGAGAGAAGGAATAGAGGGAGATTGGAGAGAGAAGGAATAGAGGGAGATTGGAGAGAGAAGGAATAGAGGGAGATTGGAGAGAGAAGGAATAGAGGGAGAAGGAAGAGAGAAGGAATAGAGGGAGAAGGAAGAGAGAAGGAATAGAGGGAGAAGGAAGAGAGAAGGAATAGGGGGAGAAGGAAGAGAGAAGGAATAGAGGGAGATTGGAGAGAGAAGGAATAGAGGGAGATTGGAGAGAGGAGGAATAGAGGGAGATTGGAGAGAGGAGGAATAGGGGGAGATTGGAGAGAGAGAGAGAGAGAGGAGGAATAGAGGGGAGACAACATAGAGGGAGAGGGGAGGAATGGGAGAGACGGCAGGCAGCGAGAGAGGAATAGTGGAAGAAGGAATACAGAGAAGGAATAGGGGGAGAAGGAAGAGAGAGAAGGAATAGAGGGAGATGGGAGCGAGTGAAGGAATAGAGGGAGATGAGAGAGAGAGAGAGAGAAGGAATAGAGGAGATTGCAGAGAGAGAGAGGAGGAATAGGGGTATACGGTAAAGATCAGAAGTATCGGGGAAACAGGAGAGAGGAGAAATGGGGAGGAGATGGGAGTGAGAGAGAAACAGAGGGAGATGGCAGAGAGGAGGAATAGGGGGTGACTGGAGAGATGAAAGAGAGAGGGAGGAGGAATAGGGGGAGACCACCAAATATAGCAATAAGCCAGTATGTAAGTAAAAATCAGAAGGGTGGTATTCAGTATACCGGTTGTTGGGATCCCGGCGCACAGTATACCGGTGCCGGAATCCCGACAACCAGCATACAGACACCTTTCCTCCCTCTTGGGAGAAAAGAGGGGCTTGTCCCGCTGTCGCTAAGCTGGCGGTCGGGATCCCGGCGCCGGTATGCTGGCCACCAGGGAACCGGCCGCCGGCAACTCATACAATACCCAAATCAGAACTAGTTAATGCAAGGAAAAGGTACTACAAGCAGTTACAAATGGGGGAATAAGGCAAGAGGGAGAGACAGTGATGTGGGAGATGGAGGGGGGCAGAATAGAGAGAGAGAGCGGGGGAGGATAGGGAGATAGGGGGGCCGAGGAAGAGAGAGTAAACAAGAGAGAGGGGGGGGGGCAAGATAGAGTGGGAGCTGAGGGGGAGATAGATATAAAGAGAGAGTGGGAGCTGAGGGGGAGATAGATATAAAGAGAGAGTGGGAGCTGAGGGGGAGATAGAGAGAGTGGGAGCTGAGGGGGAGATAGATAGAAAGAGAGAGTGGGAGCTGAGGGGGAGATAGATAGAAAGAGAGAGTGGGAGCTGAGGGGGAGATAGATATAAAGAGAGAGTGGGAGCTGAGGGGGAGATAGATAGAAAGAGAGAGTGGGAGCTGAGGGGGAGATAGATAGATAGAGAGAGAGAGAGAGTGGGAGCTGAGGGGGAGATAGATAGAGAGCGTGGGAGCTGAGGGGGAGATAGATAGAAAGAGAGAGTGGGAGCTGAGGGGGAGATAGATAGATAGATAGAGAGAGTGGGAGCTGAGGGGGAGATAGATAGAGAGCGTGGGAGCTGAGGGGGAGATAGATAGAAAGAGAGAGTGGGAGCTGAGGGGGAGATAGATAGAAAGAGAGAGTGGGAGCTGAGGGGGAGATAGATAGATAGAGAGAGTGGGAGCTGAGGGGGAGATAGATAGAAAGAGAGAGTGGGAGCTGAGGGGGAGATAGATAGATAGAGAGAGTGGGAGCTGAGGGGGAGATAGATAGAGAGCGTGGGAGCTGAGGGGGAGATAGATAGAAAGAGAGAGTGGGAGCTGAGGGGGAGATAGATAGAAAGAGAGAGTGGGAGCTGAGGGGGAGATAGATAGATAGAGAGAGTGGGAGCTGAGGGGGAGATAGATAGATAGAGTGGGAGCTGAGGGGGAGATAGATAGAAAGAGAGAGTGGGAGCTGAGGGGGAGATAGATAGAGAGAGTGGGAGCTGAGGGGGAGATAGATAGAAAGAGAGAGTGGGAGCTGAGGGGGAGATAGATAGATAGAGAGAGAGACTGGGAGCTGAGGGGGAGATAGATAGAAAGAGAGAGTGGGAGCTGAGGGGGAGATAGATAGAGAGAGTGGGAGCTGAGGGGGAGATAGATAGAAAGAGAGAGTGGGAGCTGAGGGGGAGATAGATAGAAAGAGAGAGTGGGAGCTGAGGGGGAGATAGATATAAAGAGAGAGTGGGAGCTGAGGGGGAGATAGATAGAAAGAGAGAGTGGGAGCTGAGGGGGAGATAGATAGAGAGAGTGGGAGCTGAGGGGGAGATAGATAGAAAGAGAGAGTGGGAGCTGAGGGGGAGATAGATATAAAGAGAGAGTGGGAGCTGAGGGGGAGATAGATAGAAAGAGAGAGTGGGAGCTGAGGGGGAGATAGATAGAGAGAGTGGGAGCTGAGGGGGAGATAGATATAAAGAGAGAGTGGGAGCTGAGGGGGAGATAGATAGAAAGAGAGAGTGGGAGCTGAGGGGGAGATAGATATAAAGAGAGAGTGGGAGCTGAGGGGGAGATAGATAGAAAGAGAGAGTGGGAGCTGAGGGGGAGATAGATAGAGAGAGTGGGAGCTGAGGGGGAGATAGATATAAAGAGAGAGTGGGAGCTGAGGGGGAGATAGATAGAAAGAGAGAGTGGGAGCTGAGGGGGAGATAGATAGAAAGAGAGAGTGGGAGCTGAGGGGGAGATAGATAGAGAGAGTGGGAGCTGAGGGGGAGATAGATAGAAAGAGAGAGTGGGAGCTGAGGGGGAGATAGATATAAAGAGAGAGTAGGAGCTGAGGGGGAGATACTGATAGATATAAAGAGAGAGTAGGAGCTGAGGGGGAGATAGATAGAGAGAGTGGGAGCTGAGGGGGAGATAGATAGAAAGAGAGAGTGGGAGCTGAGGGGGAGATAGATAGAGAGAGTGGGAGCTGAGGGGGAGATAGATAGAAAGAGAGAGTGGGAGCTGAGGGGGAGATAGATATAAAGAGAGAGTGGGAGCTGAGGGGGAGATAGATAGAAAGAGAGAGTGGGAGCTGAGGGGGAGATAGATAGAGAGAGTGGGAGCTGAGGGGGAGATAGATATAAAGAGAGAGTGGGAGCTGAGGGGGAGATAGATAGAAAGAGAGAGTGGGAGCTGAGGGGGAGATAGATATAAAGAGAGAGTGGGAGCTGAGGGGGAGATAGATAGAAAGAGAGAGTGGGAGCTGAGGGGGAGATAGATAGAGAGAGTGGGAGCTGAGGGGGAGATAGATATAAAGAGAGAGTGGGAGCTGAGGGGGAGATAGATAGAAAGAGAGAGTGGGAGCTGAGGGGGAGATAGATAGAAAGAGAGAGTGGGAGCTGAGGGGGAGATAGATAGAGAGAGTGGGAGCTGAGGGGGAGATAGATAGAAAGAGAGAGTGGGAGCTGAGGGGGAGATAGATATAAAGAGAGAGTAGGAGCTGAGGGGGAGATACTGATAGATATAAAGAGAGAGTAGGAGCTGAGGGGGAGATAGATAGAGAGAGTGGGGGGGCCAACGGACTGACAAAGAGATGCTGAACAGCACTTTCCACCTTTACAACTCGTTTGTTTTTCCTACCTGCCACTGTGGCGTGGACAATCATGCTGCTGCTGCACATGGAAATTGATTCCCTCTCATGGACATGATCATGTCAGGGGACATGGAGAAGTACTATTGACCCCTTCTCCCACCTCTAGCTGTGGAGTCCCAAACAGGCAGCATGAGGGAGTATGGGGGAGGAGCTAAGAGAGAGGCCCCTCCTCCCCCTCCGGCTGGCCAATTCCCATCCACACAGGCTGTATTACTGACTCTGGGGGGAGGAGCTGAGAACGCGGCTCCTCCTCCCCCTCCTGTCCGGAACCCGAACACTACAGCAGTAGGTGGCCACATTACCGCGGACTCTGGGGCACTGGCAGCGGGCAGCGCAGCGATGGCAGCAACGCTGCCCGCTGCCAGTGCCCCAGAGTCCGCGGCCCTGAACACTGGCGCTGTCTGAGAAAGTCGGCGGTGGGCGGCTCTCGGTGGGGGGGCAGGAATCAGGATCTCCGCTGCAGCGCCCTGCATATAATCGGCTGTACAATCCAGCAGGGAGGGGGGGCGATTATTGGCCGCTGCTGGCATAAGATCGGGGGCAGGGGGTGTGTTACTCGTATCTGCGTGCCAGCCCAAAAATGGGGAGTGGTTTGGTGCCGGGCAGCCAGTTCGGCCCTACCCACTGCCCAATCACATCTGTGTTAGTGACAGGGGCGTGCTTTCGTATGGGCTGAAAGCACGCCCCTGTCGCAGAGGCACTTCTATGGGTGCCGCTTATGTGGCTTTTTTTAATGGGCTTCTACTGCCGCTTCTACTGCCCGGTGTTTGGCCCCGCCCCCCATTTCCGGACCTTTTATATTGACAGCAGGAGGCATCGAAAACGGTGCCTCCGAACATGTTTAAAACTTTTTTTTTACATGCTTTAAATAATATAAAGAATAACAGATACATATGACACAGAACCTGTGTCATAACGTATCTTCTTTGTAATTTGAATGATTAGGGACAGGGGAGGCACTGCCTCCCCTGCCTCTCCTGACTGCACGTCCCTGGTAACACCTGTGCTGCGTTTCCTGAAGCTAAAAAATCTTCCAGTGTGTCCTTGAGTGTGCTGCCACATTTATCATACCTCCCAACATGACCCTCTCTAGGAGGGACAGAATGCTCTGCTTGTGGACTTCCCTCTATTTTATGATTGCCATCACCTGTGCTGAAACACCTTTCTTATCCATTAACCTGTTCAAAACAGGTGCCAGCAATCTTACATTAATAGAAAAGACCAGAAGCAGAGCATTGTGTCCCTCCTGGAGAGAGTCATGTTGGGAGGTATGCATTTATTACTGATGCAGCTTAGTCCAAGTGCAAGCTAATCAGTGTTAATTTGTGTGTACTGCAGTTTCAGTTCCAGTTGTCTCTCTGGATTTCAGGCCGGTCCAAGCTAGTCAGGTATTAACTGATTCCAGTTCCAGTTGTCTCTCTGGATTCCAGTCCAGTTGAAACAAGTCACATATTAAACTGACTCCGATTCCAGTTGTCTCTCTGTATTCCAGTCCAGTTCAAGCAAGCCAGTCGATGAAATGATTCTTGTGCAAGTGTTTCTTCATGTTATCTATAATAAAGCATATTAGCATACCTCCCAACATGACCCTCTCCAGGAGGGACAAAATGCTATAGAGTATGTCAGTCAGTGATTATCTCTGCATTGTATGGTTTTCACTGTAAGGCTCCCAGCAGTAGCGGCTCTTGCCACAGGCAAGCAGTACTTTTGCCCGGGGCGCCGCTGCCATGGCAAGAGCCGCTACTAACTAAGATGGCGACGGCGGTGGTTTTGAAAAGGTCCTCTCCGCGAAGGGAATCTAGACGCGCAGTGAGGTAGCATCTAGTTTCCCTTCGCGGAGAGAGAACCTTTCTGTGCAGCGCTACGGGAGAGACGTCATGACGTCTCTCCCACAGATCAGAGGAGCGGCACCGGCAGCGGAGACCGAGTGCAGTGGTCGGGAACAGGAACGGGGCTGGTAAGTATTTTTTATTTCTCTAACGTCCTAAGTGGATGCTGGGGACTCCGTAAGGACCATGGGGATTAGCGGCTCCGCAGGAGACTGGGCACAAAAGTAAAGCTTTAGAACTACCTGGTGTGCACTGGCTCCTCCCCCTATGACCCTCCTCCAAGCCTCAGTTAGATTTTTGTGCCCGAATGAGAAGGGTGCACACTAGGGGCTCTCCTGAGCTGCTTAGTGAAAAGTTTAGTTTTAGGTTTTTTATTTTCAGTGAGACCTGCTGGCAACAGGCTCACTGCATCGAGGGACTAAGGGGAGAAGAAGCGAACTCACCTGCGTGCAGAGTGGATTGGGCTTCTTAGGCTACTGGACATTAGCTCCAGAGGGACGATCACAGGCCCAGCCATGGATGGGTCCCAGAGCTGCGCCGCCGGCCCCCTTACAGAGCCAGAAGACAGAAGAGGTCCGGAAAATCGGCGGCAGAAGACGTCCTGTCTTCACCAAGGTAGCGCACAGCACTGCAGCTGTGCGCCATTGCTCCTCAGCACACTTCACACTTCGGTCACTGAGGGTGCAGGGCGCTAGGGGGGGGCGCTAGGGGGGGGGCGCCCTGAGCAGCAATAAAAACACCTTGGCTGGCGAAAATACATCACATATAGCCCCCAGGGCTATATGGATGAATTTTAACCCCTGCCAGAATCCATAAAAAAGCAGGAGAAGTGTCCGCGAAAAAGGGGCGGAGCCTATCTCCTCAGCACACTGGCGCCATTTTCCCTCACAGCTCAGTTGGATGGAAGCTCCCCTGGCTCTCCCCTGCAGTCACTACACTACAGAAAGGGTTAAAAAAGAGAGGGGGGCACTAATTAGGCGCAGTATTAACAATACAGCAGCTATAAGGGGAAAAACACTTATATAAGGTTATCCCTGTATATATATAGCGCTCTGGTGTGTGCTGGCAAACTCTCCCTCTGTCTCCCCAAAGGGCTAGTGGGGTCCTGTCCTCTATCAGAGCATTCCCTGTGTGTGTGCTGTGTGTCGGTACGTTTGTGTCGACATGTATGAGGAGAAAAATGATGTGGAGACGGAGCAGATTGCCTGTAATAGTGATGTCACCCCCTAGGGGGTCGACACCTGAGTGGATGAACTGTTGGAAGGAATTACGTGACAGTGTCAGCTCTGTATAAAAGACAGTGGTTGACATGAGACAGCCGGCTACTCAGCTTGTGCCTGTCCAGACGTCTCATAGGCCGTCAGGGGCTCTAAAGCGCCCGTTACCTCAGATGGCAGATATAGACGCCGACACGGATACTGACTCCAGTGTCGACGGTGAAGAGACAAATGTGACTTCCAGTAGGGCCACACGTTACATGATTGAGGCAATGAAAAATGTTTTACACATTTCTGATAATACGAGTACCACCAAAAAGGGGTATTATGTTCGGTGAGGAAAAACTACCTGTAGTTTTCCTGAATCTGAGAAATTAAATGAGGTGTGTGATGAAGCGTGGGTTTCCCCCGATAACAACTGATAATTTCTAAAATGTTATTGGCATTATATCCTTTCCCGCCGGAGGTTAGGGTGCGTTGGGAAACACCCCCTAGGGTGGATAAAGCGCTCACACGCTTGTAAGAACAAGGGCTCTACCCTCTCCTGAGATGGCCGCCCTTAAGGATCCTGCTGATAGAAAGCAGGAGGGTATCCTAAAATGTATTTACACACATACTGGTGTTATACTGCGACCAGCAATCGCCTCAGCCTGGATGTGCAGTGCTGGGTTGGCGTGGTCGGATTCCCTGACTGAAAATATTGATACCCTAGATAGGGACAGTATATTATTGCCTATAGAGCATTTGAAAGATGCATTTCTATATATGCGTGATGCACAGCGGAATATTTGCCGACTGGCATCAAGTCTAAGTGCGTTGTCCATTTCTACCAGTAGAGGGTTATGGACACGACAGTGGTCAGGTGATGCGGATTCCAAACGGCATTTGGAAGTATTGCCTTATTAAGGGGAGGAGTTATTTGGGGTCGGTCTTTCAGACCTGGTGGCCACGGCAACAGCTGGGAAATCCACGTTTGTACCCCAGGTCGCCTCTCAACATGAGAAGACGCCGTATTATCAGGCGCAGTCTTTTCGTGGACAAGCGGGCAAAAGGTTCCTCATTTCTGCCCCGTGACAGAGGGAGAGGAAAAAGGCTGCAGAAATCAGCCAGTTCCCAGGAACAGAAACCCTCTCCCGCCTCTGCCAAGCCGTCAGTATGACGCTGGGGCTTTACAAGCAGAATCAGGCACGGTGGGGGGCCCGTCTCAATGAATTTCAGCGCACAGTGGGCTCACTCGCAAGTAGACCCCTGGATCCTTCAGGTGATATCTCAGGGGTACAAATTGGAATTCGAGACGTCTCCCCCTCGCCGTTTCCTAAAGCCGGCTTTACCGATGTCTCCTTCTGACAGGGAGACAGTTTTGGAAGCCATTCACAAGCTGTATTCCCAGCAGGTGATAATCAAGGTACCCCTCCTGCAACAGGGAACGGGGTATTATTCCACACTGTTGTGGTACCGAAGCCGGACGGCTCGGTGAGACCGATTCTAAATCTAAAATCTTTGAACACTTACATACAGAGGTTCAAATTCAAGATTGAGTCACTCAGAGCAGTGATTGCGAACCTGGAAGAAGGGGACTACATGTTGTCTCGGGACATCAAGGATGCTTACCTTCATGTCCCAATTTACCCTTCTCACCAAGGGTACCTCAGGTTTATGGTACAGAACTGTCACTATCAGTTCAGACGCTGCCGTATGGATGGTCCACGGCTCCCCGGGTCTTTACCAAGGTAATGGCCGAAATGATGATATTCCTTCGAAGGAAGGGAATTTTAGTTATCCCTTACTTGGACGATTCCCTGATAAGGGTAAGATCCAGGGAACAGTTGGAGGTCGGTGTAGCACTATCTCAGGTAGTGTTGCGGCAGCACGATTGGATTCTCAATATTCCAAAATCGCAGCTGGTTCCGACGACTTGTCTTCTGTTCCTAGGGATGATCCTGGACACAGTCCAGAAAAAGGTGTTTCTCCCGGAGGAGAAAGCCAGGGAGTTATCCGAGCTAGTCAGGAACCTCCTAAAACCGAGCCAACTCTCAGTGCATCAATGCACAAGGGTTCTGGGTAAAATGGTGGCTTCCTACGAAGCAATCCCATTCGGCAGATTTCACGCAAGAACTTTCCAGTGGGACCTGCTGGACAAATGGTCCGGGTCGCATCTTCAGATGCATCAGCGGATAACCCTGTCACCAAGGACAAGGGTGTCCCTCCTGTGGTGGTTGCAGAGTGCTCATCTTCTAGAGGGCCGCAGATTCGGCATTCAGGACTGGGTCCTGGTGACCACGGATGCCAGCCTGCGAGGCTGGGGAGCAGTCACACAGGGAAGGAATTTCCTGGGCTTATGGTCAAGCCTGGAGACATCACTTCACATAAATATCCTGAAGCTAAGGGCCATTTACAATGCTCTAAGCTTAGCAAGACCTCTGCTTCAAGGTCAGCCGGTGTTGATCCAGTCGGACAACATCACGGCAGTCACCCACGTAAACAGACAGGGTGGCACAAGAAGCAGGAGGGCAATGGCAGAAGCTGCAAGGATTCTTCGCTGGGCGGAAAATCATGTGATAGCACTGTCAGCAGTATTCATTCCGGGAGTGGACAACTGGGAAGCAGACTTCCTCAGCAGACACGACCTCCACCCGGGAGAGTGGAGACTTCACCCAGAAGTCTTCCACATGATTATAAACCGTTGGGAAAAACTCGACAGGTATTGCGCCAGGTCAAGGGACCCTCAGGCAATAGCTGTAGACGCTCTGGTAACACCGTGGGTGTACCAGTCAGTGTATGTGTTCCCTCCTCTGCCTCTCATACCCAAGGTACTGAGATTGATAAGATGGAGAGGAGTAAGCACTATATTCGTGGCTCCGGATTGGCCAAGAAGGACTTGGTAACCGGAACTTCAAGAGATGCTCACGGAGGATCCGTGGCCTCTACCTCTAAGAAGGGACCTGCTCCAGCAAGGACCCTGTCTGTTCCAAGACTTACCGCGGCTGCGTTTGACGGCATGGCGGTTGAACGCCGGATCCTGAAGGAAAAAAGGCATTCCGGATGAAGTCATCCCTATCCTGATCAAAGCCAGGAAGGATGTAACCGCAAAACATTATCACCGCATTTGGCGAAAATATGTTGCGTGGTGCGAGGCCAGTAAGGCCCGACGGAGGAAATTCAACTGGGTCGATTCCTACATTTCCTGCAAACAGGAGTGTCTATGGGCCTGAAATTGGGGTCCATTAAGGTTCAAATTTCGGCCCTGTCAATTTTCTTCCAAAAAGAACTAGCTTCAGTCCCTGAAGTTCAGACGTTTGTAAAAGGGGTACTGCATATACAGCCTCCTTTTGTGCCTCCAGTGGCACTTTGGGATCTCAATGTAGTTTTTGGGTTCCAAAAGTCACATTGGTTTGAACCACTTAAATCTGTGGAGTTAAAATATCTCACATGGAAAGTGGTCATGCTGTTGGCCCTGGCCTGGGCCAGGCGCGTGTCAGAATTGGCGGCTTTATCCTGTAAAAGCCCTTATCTGATTTTCCATTCGGACAGGGCGGAATTGAGGACTCGTCCTCAGTTTCTCCCTAAGGTGGTTTCAGCGTTTCACCTGAACCAACCTATTGTGGTGCCTGCGGCTACTAGGGACTTGGAGGACTCCAAGTTGCTAGACGTTGTCAGGGCCCTGAAAATATATGTTTCCAGGACGGCTGGAGTCAGAAAATCTGACTCACTGTTTATCCTGTATGCACCCAACAAGCTGGGTGCTCCAGCTTCTAAGCAGACTATTGCTCGTTGGATTTGTAGTACAATTCAGCTTGCACATTCTGTGGCAGGCCTGCCACAGCCAAAAATCTGTAAATGCCCACTCCACAAGGAAGGTGGGCTCATCTTGGGCGGCTGCCCGAGGGGTCTCGGCTTTACAACTTTGCCGAGCAGCTACTTGGTCAGGAGCAAATACGTTTGTAAAATTCTACAAAATTGATACCCTGGCTGAGGAGGACCTGGAGTTCTCTCATTTGGTGCTGCAGAGTCATCCGCACTCTCGCGCCCGTTTGGGAGCTTTGGTATAATCCCCATGGTCCTTACGGAGTCCCCAGCATCCACTTAGGACGTTAGAGAAAATAAGAATTTACTTACCGATAATTCTATTTCTCGTAGTCCGTAGTGGATGCTGGGCGACCCATCCCAAGTGCGGATTGTCTGCAATACTGGTACATAGTTATTGTTACCAAAAAATCGGGTTATTGCTGTAGTGAGCCATCTTTTCTAGAGGCTCCTCTGTTATCATGCTGTTAACTGGGTTTAGATCACGAGTTATACGGTGTGATTGGTGTGGCTGGTATGAGTCTTACCCGGGATTCAAAATCCTTCCTTATTGTGTACGCTCGTCCGGGCACAGTATCCTAACTGAGGCTTGGAGGAGGGTCATAGGGGGAGGAGCCAGTGCACACCAGGTAGTTCTAAAGCTTTACTTTTGTGCCCAGTCTCCTGCGGAGCCGCTATTCCCCATGGTCCTTACGGAGTCCCCAGCATCCACTACGGACTACGAGAAATAGAATTATCGGTAAGTAAATTCTTATTTTTTTTTACTAGGTGCACAGCTACTTGTGGGCACAACTAATGGGGGCACACTAAGGGGGGCACAACTACTAGGGCCACAACTAATGGGGGCACAGCTGCAGGGGCACACTAAGGGGGGCACAACTACTCGGGCCACAACTAATGGGGGCACAGCTGCAGGGGGACACTAAGGGGGCACAACAACTGGGGCCACAACCAATGGGGGCACAACTACTGGGGCCACAACTAATGGTGGCACAGCTGCAGGGGGCACAACTACTGGGGCAACAACTAATAGGGGCACTGCTGCAGGGGGCATAGCAGCTACTGGGGGCACAGCTCTACAGGGGGCAAAACTACAGGGAGCAAAACTGACCACACCCCTTCCCTATGAAGCCGCGCCCCCATTTTTACGCGTGCACTAACCCTATTTTTCCGTCTCAGGGGGGCGGGGGGCGGCGCCAAAGGAAACTTTCGCCCTGTGCACCACAAGGTCTAGAGCCAGCCCTGGCTCCCAGTATTACAGTATGTAGTGGTCACTGAAAGGATCCCCGTATTATATGTGTCAGAACTCTGGTATTTTATACATCCAAGTTAGAATCCACTGTATATGTGGTTCTGTGGTGGGCACACAGTGCAGAAACCAGGAGGTGAGAAATTTGTAGCCACCACGGGAGCGAAATTCTGGCTTTCGCTGACAAGATTATCCTTTGATGCATGTGGAGATGCAACCCTGACCACTTGTCCAGTAGGTCCCACTGGAAGACCCTGGCATGGAATCGGCCATATTGTAGCGACTCGTAAGCCGCTACCATTTTCCCCAACAGGCGAATGCACTGATGAATTGATACTGTTCTTGGTCTCAAAAGTTGTTTGACCATGCTCTGGATCTCCTGAGCCTTTTCCACTGGTAGAAATATTCTCTGTACCTCGGTGTCCAGTATCATTCCCAAAAATGATAATCTCATTGTCGGTTCCAACAGTGATTTTGGAAAGTTGATGATCCAACCGTGCTGTTGAAGCAACTTCAGGGACAATGCTATGTTCTGGAGTAGCTTGTCCCTGGATCTCGCTTTTATGAGAAGATCGTCCAAGTATGGAATTATGTTGACTCCTTGTTTGCGAAGGAGAACCATCATCTCCGCCATCACCTTGGTGAATATTCTCGGAGCCGTGGAGAGCCCTAACGGTAATGTCTGGAATTGGTAGTGGCAATCCTGAACCGCAAACCTTAGTTATGCTTGATGTGGCGGGTAAATGGGGACATGCAAGTAAGCATCCTTGATGTCCACTGACACCAGAAATTCCTTTTCTTCCAAGCTGGAAATCACTGCTCTCAAGGATTCCATCTTGAACTTGAATCTTTTCAAATAAAGATTCAGAGATTTTAGATTTAAAATCGGTCTGACCAAGCCATCCGGCTTCGGTACCACAAACAGGCTTGAATAAAAGCCTAGGTTCCTTTGTTCAGCAGGAACCAAGGCAATTACTTTGTCGTGACATAATTTGTGTATTGCGTTCAGGACATTTGTGCTGTCTTCAGCAGAAACTGGCAAGGCTGATTTGAAAAATCGGCATGGGGAAGGTCTTGAAATTCCAACTTGTAACCTTGGGATAGTATCTGTAAAATCCAAGGATCCAGGTCTGAGTGAAGCCAGACCTGGCTGAAAAATAGTAGACGTACCCCCACCCGATCGCACTCCCGCAGAGGAGCCCCAGCGTCATGCTGTGGCTTTTGCAGAAGTAGTTGCTGACTTCTGCTCCTGGGAGCCTGAGGGTGTTGTAGGTTTTCTACCTTTTCCTCCGCCCTTTGCTGTGAAAAAAGTGGTAGTTTTAGCCTTTTTGTACTTGTTGGGCCGAAAGGACTGCATAGTATGAGAATGATATACTTTTTTAGGCGGTGCAGCTGCCGACGGCAGAAATGCTGACTTGCCAGATGTAGTAGTTGATATCATGGCATCTAGTTTCTCTCCAAAGAGGGCCTCACCATCTTTTGGATTCTGCGTCAGCATTCCATTGTCGGATCCAGAGCGCCCTGCGGGCTGAAATCGCCATAGCAGAGGCCCGTGAGCCCAGTAAGCCTACGTCCTTCATAGCCTCAACCAAGTAACCTGCAGAGTCTTTGATATGACCTAGAATTTGCAGCATGTCATCTTTATCGACCGTGTCAATATTAACAATCAAATTATCTGCCTCCTTTTAACTGCGTTACCTACCCACGCAGAAGCAATTGTGGGCCTGAGTAATGTACCCGTAGCAACATAGATGGATTTTAAAGCTGTCTCTAATTTGCGGTCAGCAGGTTCTTTTAATGAAGCTGACCCCGGGGCAGGCAAAATGATTTTCTTTGACAACCTAGAGACTGAGGTGTCTATCATTGGGGGTGACTCCCACTTACGCCTATCCTCTTCAGGGAAAGGGTATGCTACCCGTAACCTTTTAGGGATAGCAAATTTCTCAAAAAAGGTATTTAAGTCCTTAGACGGAGGAAAAGTCACCACCTGTTTTTTATTTAATTTAAAATAATCTTTTTCCTCAGGTGGAGGTGTTGTGTCAGGAATTTCCAACACCTCTTTTATAGCGACTATCATACATTGAATGCTCTTAGCCAGCTTGGGATCTACCCCCCTCAAATCCCCAGTGTCGACATCAGTGTCGGAATCTGTGTCAGTGTCCCTTTGCATAATTTGGGCCAGGGACCTTTTCTGGGAACTGGAGGGGTCCCGAGTGGATGTTGTAGGTGAATCAGAAAATAAAGCATCTTCCACAGACTGTCTCCAATGCTTTGTCTGTTCTTCAGACTCCGAGAATTTCCTTGCTAGTTTAGCCATATTACTCTGCAGCTTTCTCACCCACACAGGCTCAGAACACTCTTGTGCCTCCAAAATGGGTTCCTCTGGGGAACTACTTACTCTAAACATGGTACACGCATGTACAGTCACACCACTCACACACATGGGAGCTAATGGGGACAGACCTATACTAATGTCTGTCAGAGGTACCCAGAGGGAATTGCCAGTCCACACCACGCGCCCTATGGGGATAATTCTGAGTTGATCGCAGCAGGAACTTTGTTAGCAGTTGGGCAAAACCATGTGCACTGCAGGGGAGGCAGATATAACATGTGCAGAGAGAGAGAGATTTGGGTGGGTTATTTTGTTTCTGTGCAGGGTAAATACTGGCTGCTTTATTTTTACACTGCAATTTAGATTTCAGTTTGAACACACCCCACCCAAATCTAACTCTCTCTGCAAATGTTATATCTGCCACACCTGCAGTGCAAATGGTTTTGCCCAACTGCTAACAAAGTTGCTGCTGCGATCAACTCGGAGTTACCCCCTATATGTATTACATACAATGAATATACATATATACCAAAACAGCGCTTTATGGCCCTCATTCCGAGTTGATCGGTCGCAAGGCGAATTTAGCAGAGTTACACACGCTAAGCCGCCGCCTACTGGGAGTGAATCTTAGCTTCTTAAAATTGCGACCGATGTATTCGCAATAATGCGATTACTAACTACTTAGCAGTTTCAGAGTAGCTCCAGACTTACTCTGCCTGTGCGATCATTTCAGTGCTTGTCGTTCCTGGTTGACGTCACAAACACACCCAGCGTTCGCCCAGGCACTCCCACCGTTTCTCCGGCCACTCCTGCGTTTTTTCCGGAAACGGTAGCGTTTTCAGCCACACGCCCCAGAAACGCCGTGTTTCCGCCCAGTAACACCCATTTCCTGTCAATCACATTACGATCGCCGGAGCGAAGAAAAAGGCGTGAGTAAAAATACTTTCTTCATAGTAAAGTTACTTGGCGCAGTCGCAGTGCGAACATTGCGCATGCGTACTAAGCGGATTTTCACTGCGATGCGATGAAAAATACCGAGCGAACAACTCGGAATGAGGGCCTATATCCAATGAGAAGCCCGCAGACTTCAATAAATGATGTGCTCCCCTCCCTATCTATAACACCCTGGTACTTGTATCAGCGATGTGTGAGGAGAAGCAGCCTGTAGGATCAGCGCTCCAGCATCTCTGTGAGGAGAAAATGGCGCCAAATGAGTGTTACAAGCAATTGGTGAAGCCCCGCCCCCTGTAATGGCGCGGTTCAGCCATAGTAATATTTATACTGGCGGGGTTAGTGTACAGCACATCAGCGGCTCACATGTATGTACATTTTGCCAGTGAGAGTAAGGATTTATCATGTCCCTCAGAGCGCTCCCCCCCGCGTGTCCTGCACCCTGTGCTGAGAGACATGTTGCTGCGTAGCATCCCGCGTTGCGCTGGTACCTTTATGCCGCCATGATGACCGGAGGGCCCCTCTCTGCAGGTCTCCGGTTAATACTCACCAGCCTTCTGACCTCTGGCTCTGTTAGCCTGGTGACAGTGCTGTGGGAGTGAGCAGCAGCTAGGCAAGGGCTGTGTTCAGTACCCTTCAGGAGCTAATGGTGTCCTGTCAGTGGAAGCAGAGCCATTAAACTAACTGAGAAGTTGGTTCCTACTTCCCCCCCTAAGTCCCACGAAGCAGGGAAGCTGTTGCCAGCAGTTTCCCTGTAAAACAAAACACCTAACAAAGTCTTTTTCAGTCAAACTCAGTAGAGCTTCACTGATGTGCAGCCAGTCTCCCGGTCACATTTTCTAAACTGAGGTCTGGAGGAGGGGCATAGAGGGAGGAGCCAGTTCACACTGTTGAAAAGTCTTAAAGTGCGGAAGGCTCCTGCGGAACCGTCTATACCCTATGTTACTAAAATGGACCCCAGCATCCTCTAGGACGTAAAAGAAATTTCATATCTGTAGGATACCTCGTCATTACCACTTATCAGGCCAACAACCACTGTGTCATCTATGAAATTCACCACTTTAACAGAATCAGAAACTGAAAAACAATCATACGTAAATAACGAATATAATAGTGGGCTCAAGACACCCCCCTGTGGAACACCAGTTCCTATCCGAACTTCGCCAGACACAAATTTGCCTAACTTCACTACTTGAGGCCTATCAGTCAAGAAATGTAAAATCCAATTGCACGTAAACCCGTTTAAGCCTAAGTTAAAAAGCTTAAAAACCAAAGATGCCGGTACTATTGTATTAAACGCAGAACTAAAATCCACAAATAAAATTCTAACACATGTCCCTTCTTTTCTAAGTGGTTCTGTGCCTGATGTAAAACAGTCAAAGCTGCATCATCCATAGACCGGTTCTGCCTGAAGGCAAATTGAAAAGGATCAAAACTGGCGGGAAAATGAGATTTGATATGATTTAACATCAGGCGTTCGAAGCCAGATTATTATATACCCACTAATTGTCTCTAATCCTTTCTGTATTTTTGATGGATGAGTGTGGTAACGTGCGGGGCAATAGTGTTAATCATTTGTTAAATTTACACAGTCCAATTATTTTACCAACTAGATTAGTTAGTGCTGATAATAGATATATATTTTACATAGTTATGTGTTTTTATATATATTTGTATATATTTATAAATACTTTTTTATGCCTGCTATGTACTTGTATTTTTTATATGTATATTAATTTGTATATCTATGTAATTGAAAATATTCATCTAATTATTACCATGCAGTATTAGGGAAATGGATGTGTTTATTAGCCAGGTACTGCAGTTAGAAATAGCTGATTGCTAATTATACCCCTGGTGTGATGTGCATGTTGTGAATGAACAGAGCGACCACATGACTTGGAGACCTGGCCTTTATAAACCTGAACTGTTGGAGCAAGCAGCACTCTTTGATAAAGGGGATAGGAACCCCCGAAACATGTTAGAGATCTGCCGTTACGTGTAACCAGCTTCAGCAACAAACTTCACCAATGATCGAGTGAGTGGTGCATATCATCTATACCAGTGGTCAGGGAACAGGGGTAAAATACCCCAAATGGGGTAAAAATGAAATTCCTGCCGGTAATGGATGGTCGCGCGGCCGGCTCGTGATGTGCTGATGTCACACTGCGCTCCATCCTGCCTGCCCTGCGCTGTTCTCCTGGCCGCGGTGTGACGTGCTGATGTCACACCGTGCTCCCTCATGCCCGCCCGGACTGCGCTGTCCTGTTCTCCCGCCCGCGGGCCGCCAACCCGCACACAGAACTTGAAGTGTTCTGTGGCTGACTGCTGACGGAGTTCCGCAGGATCAGACAGTGGCCCACATAACAGTGGGAAATTCCCACTGACATTACTGAGATGAGGATGTGACCATCTGTCTCCTAAAAGTCGTGTCCCCCCCCCTTTACCCCCTCAATTACATTCATTCTGGTGTTTTGGGGAGAAAGTGTTAATTAACCCATCCATTGCCAAAAAATAATATAAATGCACAGTAATATATGATTTCCTTCCTTTCAAATCAAGAGGGTAACGTCGGCGTATCTAAATATATTTTGGGGTAAAGGGTAAAACAATTCCCTGATCTATACCCTGCCCGTGACTGCAGCCGGACTTAGCCGCGAGTGGAGACCAGCTTCCGCACCAGACTCCCAGTGTTGTTCTTGCTGTGCTGCAAACTTCGTGATTTACTGTATATCATCTATTAATATTAAACATCAGCTTTTTGGACTGTAGATTAGAATGGACAGCTGTTTCCTGGGACGATCTAAAGATACCCTTATGTGAACACGTGACAGAATTAATATGTAAGTGATCATCTTATGTTATCCCGTTTTATTAATATATAATATGTAAGTGATCATCTTATGTTATCCCGTTTTATTATATATTGAAGAAATTATATCAGGGGTTAAAGATATCTTGTTTGGCCTGCGGGTGAGAATCCTAATGTAAGTTCTTAATTAAGTGGGTGTATTTCCCGGTGTACCACTCACGAATATTGAAGGCTTTAAGAACAGTATACTGCAAGTGAACAGCGCCTACACACAGTTTTATATATATTTTTGCATTAGTGTCCTGTGGAGATTTATAGGTGTTCTCCTTTAAACTGTGTGGTTGCAGTTTACTGGTCAGCGCAGAAACCACATTTTGATTGTTGTAGATAAGACTTGCGCATGAGGTACAGTCAGAGGAAGATGAGGTTAATACTAATACATATCTCTCAACATGACCCTCTCCAGGAGGGACAGAATGCTCTGCTCCTGGACTTCCCTCCTAATTTGTGATTGCCGGCACCTGTTTTCAACAGGTTTATGGATAAGAAAGGTGTGTCAGCACAGGTGGGGGAAATCATAAATTAAAAGGGAAGTCCAGGAGCAGAGGATTCTGTCTCTCCTGGAGAGGGTCATGTTGGGAAGTATGTATTAGTATTAACCTCATATTCCTGTGTACCTTATGCAGGGCTGTTTCTAGCCAATTTGGCTCCCAGTGCGAGATTTAAAAATGCGCCCCCCCAAGACATAAAAAAGTGCTCCCCCCCCACACACACCTAGATTAAAAAAAAACTTGCGCGCGCACCCGGCAAGGGGGCATGGCCTCATCTAAATGGGTGTGGCCTCATTTAAATGGGCATGGCCTCGTCTGAAAAGACTACCTCACAATCCAGTTTCTGACCCTGCTCCAACAGATCACGACCACCACAGGAAAAAAATTCTACCATATTAAGCCCCACACAGTAATGCCCCCTGAACCATATTATTCCACACACCGCAATGCCCTTGATACACTAAATCCCCACACTACGGCAGGCAAAAGTCCCCATTTCACACATTACGGCAGGTGGCCCCATTTTACACATTGAGAGAGAGAGAGAGAGAATACTTACAGAGGCGATTACCGCTCTTCGGCCCGCCTCACCAGTCGCTCCTCGCGCCGGCCTTTCCCTCTTCCTAACTTGGATCCCCCTCTGTACTCCGCTCGGGGGGGGGGGGGGGAGTTTCGCGGAGTGACGGGGTTGCGTCGTGACGTAACGACGCAACCGTGTCATTCCGTCAAACTCCGCCCCCCGAGCGGGTCACTTGGGGAGAAATAGGAGGGGGAAGCAGGGAGCCACAGTTAGTGCCACGGCGGGCGCCCAGTGCGGTTGCACTGCTCGCCTGCCCCAAGAAACGGCCCTGACCTTATGCACAAGTCTTTTCTACACCCACCGAGTTTTCTGCCCACCACAGAACCACATATAGATTCTAACTTGGATTCACAAAATACCAGAGTTCTGACACATGTAATACGGGGATCCTTTCAGTGACCACTACATACTGTAATACTGGTAGCATTACAGTGAACACCATACAATGCAGCGATGATAATCATTGACCGACATATAACACAGATAACATGAATATACCCCTACACAAATATACCACCCCACCACAGACCATATTAAAATACACAACACCAGAAACACACTCCTCCCCATTGTATAAATATATCACAAACCTAGATAATGTTAAAACATTTTCACAGTTCCACTGACACTTACTGTACTTGTCCCTGCATATCGCCACAGTGTGTTGCAACTGCAATACTCTGTGACAGGAAAGGAATACAGAGACTTGGCAGGTTACAGGATAGGAGGGGGTGAAGACTCTGGGTTACAAGGGCAGTCTCAGCACTGGCGTATCTATAATATGTGCTGTGTGTGCGGTGCACATGGGGCCCTGAAACCAGAGGGGCCCCCACCACACATGCTGTACCCATTTTTTTAATACCTACCCCCCCAGAGTCCCATAGCTCTGTGGAATCCCCGTGAAAATGGCACAGTGGTCATTTCCCCGGTGATCTGCGCATGCACAGTAGAGTCTGAGCCCTTGAGTACTCAGGTTCTCCAGTGCCGCTGGCAGAGAGGAGCGGGGCCTGAACAGAGGAGGCAGCGCAGAGGCCTCCTCCTCTCTTAAAGCTCCCCAGGGTCTCAGGCAGGGATACTATACAAGGGAGTAGCAGAATAGACAGAGAGGCTAGAGGAGAGGGCTGAACTTATGGTGAGAGGGCAGGGTCAGGGACAGGAGGGAGGACACATACAGGTTAGAGAAGAGGAGAGGTCAGGGACTTGGGGTGATATGCAGGGACTAAAGGGCCCCATACACTAGTACGATAATGCCTGATTTCATCCAATTTCAGGCATTCGGGCCGATATATCGGGTGAAATTGGACATTTTGGGGGTGTATCCGATCCGATGCGCATTCCCGTGAGCATCGGATTGGATTCTCCAGATTGAACGTGCTGCACTCGTGATATGTCGGACCCCGCAGGTATGGCTGGGATTCCCCAAGATATATCATTTGCAAAAGGACAGCATACGTTGTATCTTGGTCGATCCTGCCTTCTGGGAGGCTGCCGCGGTGATCGCCTGCGACATGACGTTCGGACATGTCACAGTAGTGTATGGGGCCCTTTAGGGAAGGGAGAGAGTACTTGGGCATCTGCAACTCAAGCGCTTGCAGCTGGTTCTTCAGAATAGGATCCAGCTGTGATTATTAAGTTAACTAGCATGGCTGATTCCTCCTACCTGCGACCCTGTGTTCTGACACAACCAGATCATGCTTACCAGTGTCCCCCATCCAATCCCCACTCCACCTACCCAATCATGGCCTGATAAGCCACATCCCCTTACAGAAAGGGGTAAAGGCTGGAAGCAGTGGGGCCCATTGGGGAATTACCAGGCCCCCCTACAGGACAACTAAGCATTTTCTATATTTTTGGTCTGCCCAATGTGTGAATCCTCATCAGGTCAATTGGTCTCTGTTTTTTTCTTGTTGTCATTTATGAATATTTTTTAAGAAATGCAATAAGAATTGGAAAGTTATTATCACATTCACTAAAAGATACAGATGATTTTGACCTTCGGGAAAGCCACAAAAATTATAACCCAAAATCTCTTCTGACAACTGCAAGTTACTGCATCATATGGGGAAAAACTTCAGCCTTTTTCCTCCAGCCTATGTACTGTAACAATTAACTAGTGTGGGGCACTCCTCCATTTTTGCTAGACAAGCTGGTATCAAAAAATAGTAGCATTTTTATTTATGTGGACAATAATATTTTTATGTTAATCGGGGTATTTCATTATATTGCACCCAATAATAAATTCATTAAATAATTATGACTTATCAATCATTTTTTATGTTTTGGGCCCCATAATTGAGTATTAATTAGTGGGACAGCAATAAATGTTTAATTCTTCTTTTTATTATGTTCTGCTTGGACAATTTGAGCAATCTTGCTGGCCAGAGGAACCTCTGGATGACTAACAGAAAACTCTTATGAACATGAAATTCATATAAATATGCACTTTTTTTTTAATCAAGTGTTTTTTTATTGTTTTTCAAGAACAGCTTAACAGAAAATGAAAAATAAAACAAGACATACAAATAATAAGATTTTACTTACCGGTAAATCTATTTCTCGTAGTCCGTAGTGGATGCTGGGGACTCCGTAAGGACCATGGGGAATAGACGGGCTCCACAGGAGACAGGGCACTTTAAGAAAGAATTTGGATACTGGTGTGCTCTGGCTCCTCCCTCTATGTCCCTCCTCCAGACCTCAGTTAGAGAAACTGTGCCCGGAAGAGCTGACAGTACAAGGAAAGGATTTTGGAATCCAGGGCAAGACTCATACCAGTCACACCAATCACACCGTATAACTCGTGACAAACTTACCCAGTTAACAGTATGAACAACAACGGAGCATCAGATCAACCCTGATGCAACCAACATAACCCTTATTTAAGCAATAACTATATACAAGTATTGCAGAAGAAGTCCGCACTTGGGACGGGCGCCCAGCATCCACTACGGACTACGAGAAATAGATTTACCGGTAAGTAAAATCTTATTTTCTCTAACGTCCTAGTGGTTGCTGGGGACTCCGTAAGGATCATGGGGATTATACCAAAGCTCCCAAACGGGCGGGAGAGTGCGGTTGACTCTGCAGCACCGAATGAGCAAACACAAGGTCCTCCTCAGCCAGGGTATCAAACTTGTAGAACTTTGCAAAGGTGTTTGAACCTGACCAAGTAGCCACTCGGCAAAGCTGTAATGCCGAGACCCCTCGGGCAGCCGCCCAAGAAGAGCCCACCTTCCTTGTGGAATGGGCCTTAACTGATTTAGGCAGCGGCAACCCAGCCGCAGAATGAGCCTGCTGAATCGTGTTACAGATCCAGCGAGCAATAGTCTGCTTTGAAGCAGGCGCCCCAAGCTTGTTGGAAGCATACAGGATAAACAAAGATTCTGTTTTCCTGACCCTAGCTGTTCTGGCTACATAAACCTTCAAAGCCCTGACCACATCTAGTAACCCGGAATCCTCCAAGTCACGAGTAGCCACAGGCACCACAATAGGTTGGTTCATATGAAAGGATGACACCACTTTTTGCAGAAATTGTGGACGGGTCCGCAATTCTGCCCTGTCCATATGGAAAACCAGATAGGGGCTTTTATGTGACAAAGCCGCTAATTCTGACACACGCCTAGTGTTATGATACCAGTACGTCTGACCAGAGGTGATCTTATGACGGAGGTCAGAGTATTGGAATGGAATGCTGGTTACGGGAGCAGGAAAGCCTAGTAACCCCTGGCGCCCTAACTTCGTTGTCTCGCCCGTGTTATCAGAAATCCCCTGCGAGACTATGGTTGCTTGAGCCCATGGCAGCCGCGTTTGAAGGGCGGATTATGTCTGCCCAACTCCGATGCCCCCTCAGGTCTTAATGGGAGACAAAGGGAAATCCGAGACAGGGTGATAACAAGGGGCCCTCTGACTAAGCAACCAGGCCAGGGGCTACAAGCTAACTAACTTAAACCAGAAGTATGTGCGGACAAACCGCCAGGGAAAAGGACAACCAAAAATCCACGAATCCGTTACTCCTATCCAGCACCGCTGGATACCAGAGTGGATTTGTGGGAGCGGAATCCTCCGCAAAAGCTCCGAAACACAATGTAACCAAATAATAAATAGTAAGCGGTCAAGCCGCAACACACGGCTACGCCGCGACTCACGAACACCACAGGATGTTAAAGGTGCTCGGTCTGGACTCCAGGAAAAGATGACAACTTCCGAGTATTGGACCACTGAGGACAGGAACGACCGGATAGACAGGACTGGAAAACTCTCTGCAACAGACACAGCAAACAGGAAGCTATTACCGGCGTCTGTGAGAAGTCCAGAGAGTGCTTTTAACTGGGAGCTCTCCAATCAGGAGCCAGACAGGGTAATTAACAATCATGCCGTGCAGCTGCATGCTGCACGGCCAGGATACCAATGAGGTGATTAATCTAGACCCAGCAACGGGGAACGCGGTCCGACAGTGGCGTTCCCATTGCTAGGGTCTGAGCGGCTCCGTGCGCCCGGCGTCTAGCGTTGCTAGGGAGCCGGCGGCTGTCCGCATGCGGCGTCCCTAGTTGCTAGGCGCCGGGCCGCACTGACGGGCGGACCCTCGGCGCCTAACAGTAACCCCCCTTGAGGAGGGGTCAAGGAACCCCTAAGGCCAGGTTTCTGAGGAAATTCTCGAAAAAATGCCTTTTTGAGCCTCGGGGCATGGAGATCCTCATCCAGGACCCAAGACCTTTCTTCTGGACCATAACCTCTCCAATGTACCAAAAAATAAAGCCGACCCCGGGACAACTTGGAATCGAGAACCTTCTCCACCAAGAACTCCTGCTGACCCTGTACATCTATTGGTGATTTCCCCTGAGAGATCTTCCGAGGAAATCTACTGGAAGAAACGTATGGTTTCAACAGGGAGCAATGGAAAGTATTTCCGATCCGGAGAGTTCTTGGTAAACGTAACCGGAAAGCAACTGGATTGATTTTTTTAATAATATGAAATGGTCCAATAAATTTAGGGCCCAATCTGGCTGAGGTTTGTCGAAGTCTAATGTTGCGAGTCGACAACTTTAGTCCAACTTTAAAAGTGCACGGCCGCCGGAGCCTGTCAGAAAATTTTTTCTCCCGAAATGCCGCTTTTCTGAGAGCAAGGTGCACTTTTCTCCAAATGAGTCTGAGATGAGCGGTCAAGGTCAGTGAGGAGACAGAGGAATGTTGAAAAAAGGAATTAGCTCTGGGGTGAAAACCAAAAACTGTAAAAAATGGAGACACATTGGTGGAGGAATGACAGGCATTGTTGTAAGCAAACTCCGCCAACGGAAGAAACTCGGACCAGTCATTTTGGAGTTTGGCCGAGTACAAACGCAAATATTGTTTTAATGATTGATTAACTCGCTCAGTCTGCCCATTGGATTGGGGATGGTAGCCAGACGTTAAAGACAATTTCATCTTTAAAGAGGCACAAAAAGACTTCCAAAATTGTGCAATGAATTGTGGACCCCGATCAGAAACAATATCAGTGGGTAACCCATGGAGTCTGAAAACATGGCGGAGGAACAAAACTGCCAATCCCTGGGCAGATGGCAATCGGGGAAGAGCAATGAAATGGGCCATCTTGCTAAAACGGTCAACTACCACCCATATGACTCGGCATCCGGCTGACAGAGGGAGGTCCACCACAAAATCCATGGAAATATGAGACCATGGCCTGAGAGGAACATTCAAGGGCATAAGTTGACCGATAGGCAAGGAACGGGGAACTTTATGCTGTGCACAGACCTGACACGAAAAAACAAACTCCTTAATGTCTTTGGAAAGACCAGGCCACCATACTGAGCGGGAGACTAATTCCAAAGTCTTAGCGATCCCCGGATGCCCGGCAACTTTGCTATCATGAAACTCCGTCAAAACGGTTGCTCTCAAAAACTCAGGGACATAAAGACGACCAGCAGGAGTATTTCCAGGAGCTTGATGTTGAAGCTGCTTTAACTGGGTAAATAAATCTTGTGTGAGGCCTGCCCGAATGACTGAAGACGGAAGTATGGGAGTAACAGGACTGTTATCATGAACTGGAAGAAAACTGCGTGACAGGGCATCCGCCTTGGCATTCTTGGAACCTGGCCTGAAGGTGATAATAAACTTGAAACGAGTAAAAAATAAAGCCCAACGAGCTTGCCGGGCATTCAGCCGTTTAGCTGATTCAATGTACTGAAGATTTTTGTGATCAGTCAAAACTGAAATGGTATGTGTTGCTTCCTCAAGCCAATGCCTCCACTCCTCGAAAGCCCATTTAATAGCCAGTAATTCCCGGTTACCAACATCGTAATTGGATTCAGCAGATGAGAATTTCCTGGACATAAAGGCACAAGGATGTAATTCCAGAGAATCCGGATCCTTCTGAGATAGGATAGCCCCTACTCCAACCTCCGAGGCATCAACCTCAACAATGAAAGGCAATTCTGGGTTGGGATGTCTGAGGACCGGGGCTGAGACAAAGGCTTGTTTCAAGGCCTGAAAAGATAACTCAGCTTCACGTGACCAGTTGGTTGGATCCGCTCCCTTCTTAGTCAGTGCCACAATGGGAGCAACTAGGTCGGAGAAAGAGTGAATAAATCTTCTATAATAATTCGCAAACCCTAAAAAGCGCTGAATTGCTTTTAAGTTGGTGGGTTGCGCCCAACTAAGAATGGCTTGGAGCTTCTTCGGTTCCATACAGAATCCCCGAGGGGAAATAATGTACCCCAAAAAGGATACCTCCGTGACATGAAATTCACACTTCTCCAGCTTGGTATATAGGTAATTTTCACGTAATTTTTTTAGAACCTGACGCACCTGGGTAACGTGTAGTTCAATAGAGTCAGAATATATCAAGATATCGTCTAAATAGACTACTACGAATCTTCCAAGAAAATCACGGAGCACATCGTTAATGAGATCCTGGAAAACTGCCGGAGCGTTAGACAGGCCGAATGGCATAACCAGATACTCATAGTGACCCGACTGAGTACTGAATGCCGTTTTCCACTCATCCCCTGACTTGATTCGGATGAGGTTATATGCTCCTCTCAGGTCAATCTTAGAAAAAATCACAGCCGAACGTAGCTGATCAAAGAGGACAGAAATCAGCGGCAAAGGGTAAGTATTTTTTACTGAGATTTTATTCAAGGCTCTAAAGTCAATGCAAGGTCTGAGTGATCCATCCTTCTTCTCCACAAAGAAGAAGCCTGCACTTAAAGGGGATTTAGACGGCCTGATAAATCCTTTCCCTAGGCTTTCTTTAACATATTCATTCATGGCCACAGTTTCTGGTCCGGACAATGCATATAACCTTCCCTTAGGCAAAGTGGCACCAGGAATTAGCTCAATAGCACAATCATAAGGTCGATGGGGAGGCAGAATGTCCGCATTGCCCTTGGAAAATACATCAACAAAATCCTGGTATTCCACAGGAATGGGTGCGGGAATGACAGCAGCTATTCTGATGGGAAGCGTAATACATTCCTTATTACAGATGGTACCCCACTGTGAGATCTCCCCCGACTGCCAATCAATGATGGGATTATGAAAGGCCAGCCAAGGGTGACCCAGAACCACTGGAACTGCTGGGCAATGGGTAAGGAAAAATTCAATTTTTTCGGAATGAAGAGCTCCTACCGAAAATAGTACAGGAGGTGTACAGAGAGAAATAACCCCATTGGACAAGGGACTCCCATCTAAACCATGCATGGTGATACACCTACCCAAGGCTAACTGAGGAATACCTAAGGCCTTGGCCCACGTTAAGTCCATAAAGTTCCCTGCAGCTCCACTGTCAACAAAAGCCGACACCGAGGAACAGAGGCTGCCAAAGGAAACTTTAGCTGGGACTAACAGTGAATTATTTGAGGAGATAAGCTGCAGACCAAAGTGAACCCCCTCACAATTCACTTGGTCGAGGCGTTTCCCGACTTGTTCGGACAATTACGGGCAAAATGTCCCTTACTCCCACAGTACAAACAAAGACCAGAATTTTGCCTTCTGGTTCTTTCTTCAGGAGACAGCTTGGAGAGACCTATCTGCATGGGCTCCTCTATGTCCACAGGAATGGAAAAAACACCAGGAGTAGACCCGACAGATGCTCCTTTTTCAGCCCTCCGCTCTCTGAGACGACGATCAATCTTAATAGAAAGCTCCATGAGTTTATCAAGAGTCTCAGGAGCGGGATACTGAAGGAGACTGTCTTTTATAGACTCAGATAAGCCGAGGCGAAACTGACTGCGCAGGGCTGGGTCATTCCATCCACAGTTGTTCGACCAACGGCGAAACTCCGTACAATAAATCTCTGCGGGATTCTTACCCTGTCTGAGAGCACGCAAATGACTCTCGGCGGATGCCTCTCTATCAGGGTCATCATACAATAGCCCTAAAGACCCCAGAAAGGCGTCTACAGACAACAATGCCGGATCGTCAGTTCTTAAACCAAAAGCCCAGGTCTGGGGATCCCCCTGAAGTAAAGAAATAATAATTCCGACCCGCTGAGATTCCGTACCTGAGGAGACTGGTCTTAAACGAAAATAAAGTTTACAAGACTCTTTAAAATTAAAAAACTGCTTTCTATCCCCAGAAAAACGGTCAGGCAAATGCATTTTTGGTTCAGGAACGACCCTCGGGGAAGTCCGTAACAGATCTTCCTGTGACCTCACCCGAAGGGACAGATCCTGAACCATCTGAGTAAGTTCTTGAATCTGACTAACTAGAAGCTGGCCAGGATTTGGCCCTACACCAGTGGGATTCATGAGGCCGACAAATCTTCCAAACTGAAATAAGGGAAAAAATCAAACCCTGTTTAATTTTAAATTTTAGTCTGGCCGGTAATAATGTTATGATACCAGTACGTCTGACCAGAGGTGATCTTATGACGGAGGTCAGAGTATTGGAATGGAATGCTGGTTACGGGAGCAGGAAAGCCTAGTAACCCCTGGCGCCCTAACTCCGTTGTCTCGCCCGTGTTATCAGAAATCCCCTGCGAGACTATGGTTGCTTGAGCCCATGGCAGCCGCGTTTGAAGGGCGGATTATGTCTGCCCAACTCCGATGCCCCCTCAGGTCTTAATGGGAGACAAAGGGAAATCCGAGACAGGGTGATAACAAGGGGCCCTCTGACTAAGCAACCAGGCCAGGGGCTACAAGCTAACTAACTTAAACCAGAAGTATGTGCGGACAAACCGCCAGGGAAAAGGACAACCAAAAATCCACGAATCCGTTACTCCTATCCAGCACCGCTGGATACCAGAGTGGATTTGTGGGAGCGGAATCCTCCGCAAAAGCTCCGAAACACAATGTAACCAAATAATAAATAGCAAGCGGTCAAGCCGCAACACACGGCTACGCCGCGACTCACGAACACCACAGGATGTTAAAGGTGCTCGGTCAGGACTCCAGGAAAAGATGACAACTTCCGAGTATTGGACCACTGAGGACAGGAACGACCGGATAGACAGGACTGGAAAACTCTCTGCAACAGACACAGCAAACAGGAAGCTATTACCGGCGTCTGTGAGAAGTCCAGAGAGTGCTTTTAACTGGGAGCTCTCCAATCAGGAGCCAGACAGGGTAATTAACAATCATGCCGTGCAGCTGCATGCTGCACGGCCAGGATACCAATGAGGTGATTAATCTAGACCCAGCAACGGGGAACGCGGTCCGACAGTGGCGTCCCAGTTGCTAGAGTCTGAGCGGCTCCGTGCGCCCGGCGTCTAGCGTTGCTAGGGAGCCGGCGGCTGTCCGCATGCGGCGTCCCTAGTTGCTAGGCGCCGGGCCGCACTGACGGGCGGACCCTCGGCGCCTAACACCTAGCTGAAGCCAAGGCTAATAGCATGACCACCTTCCACGTGAGAAATTTTAACTCCACGGTTTTGAGTGGCTCAAACCAGTGTGACTTCAGGAAACTCAACACCACGTTAAGATCCCAAGGTGCCAACGGAGGCACAAAAGGGGGATGAATATGCAGCACTCCCTTTACAAACGTCTGGACTTCAGGAAGAGAAGCCAGTTCTTTTTGAAAGAAAATGGATAGAGCCGAAATCTGGACCTTAATGGAACCCAATTTCAGGCCCAAAGTCACTCCCGACTGTAGGAAATGGCCCAGCTGGAATTCCTCCGTAGGGGCATTCCTGGCCTCACACCAAGCAACATATTTTCGCCATATACGGTGATAATGTTTAGCCGTCACGTCCTTCCTAGCCTTTATCAGCGTTGGAATAACCTCATCCGGAATGCCTTTTTCTGCTAGGATCCGGCGTTCAACCGCCATGCCGTCAAACGCAGCCGCGGTAAGTCTTGGAACACACAGGGCCCCTGTTGCAACAAGTCCTGTCTTAGAGGCAGAGGCCATGGGTCCTCTGTGAGCATTTCTTGCAGATCCGGATACCAAGTCCTTCTTGGCCAATCCGGAACAATGAGTATTGTTCTCACTCTTCTTTTTCTTATGATTCTCAGCACCCTTGGTATGAGAGGAAGAGGAGGAAATACATAAACCGACTGGAACACCCACGGTGTCACTAGTGCGTCTACAGCTATCGCCTGAGGGTCTCTTGACCTGGCGCAATATCTCTGTAGCTTTTTGTTGAGGCGGGATGCCATCATGTCCACCTGTGGCAGTTCCCACCGCCTTGCAATTTGCGTGAAGACTTCTTGATGAAGTCCCCACTCTCCCGGGTGGAGGTCGTGACTGCTGAGGAAGTCTGCTTCCCAGTTGTCCACTCCCGGAATGAACACTGCTGACAGTGCTCTTACGTGATTCTCCGCCCAGCGAAGAATTCTGGTGGCTTCTACCATCGCCACCCTGCTCCTTGTGCCGCCTTGGCGGTTTACATGAGCCACTGCGGTGATATTGTCTGACTGAATCAGAACCGGTTGGTCGCGAAGCAGGGACTCCGCTTGACGTAGGGCATTGTATATGGCCCTTAGTTCCAGGATGTTGATGTGAAGGCAAATCTCCTGACTTGACCACAGCCCTTGGAAATTTCTTCCCTATGTGACTGCCCCCCACCCTCGGAGGCTTGCATCCGTGGTCACCAGGACCCAGTCCTGAATGCTGAATCTGCGACCTTTGAGAAGGTGAGCACTCTGCAGCCACCACAGGAGAGACACCCTGGCCCTGGGGGATAGGGTGATTAACCGATGCATCTGAAGATGTGATCCGGACCACTTGTCCAGTAAGTCCCATTGGAAGGTCCTCGCATGGAACCTGCCGAAGGGAATGGCCTCGTATGATGCCACCATCCTTCCCAGGACTCGAGTGCAGTGATGCACTGACACCTTTTTTGGTTTTAATAGATTCCTGACCAGTGTCATGAGCTCCTGAGCTCTCTCTATCGGGAGATAACCCCTTTTCTGGTCTGTGTCTAGGATCATGCCTAGGAGAGGCAGATGAGCTGTAGGAACCAACTGCGACTTTGGAATATATAGAATCCAGCCGTGGTGCCATTACACTTCCAGAGAAAGTGATACGCTGTTCAGCCACTGCTCTCTTGATCTCGCTTTTATGAGGAGATCGTCCAAGTACGTGATAATAGTGACACCTTGCTTCCGCAGGAGCACCATCATTTCTGCCATTACCTTGGTGAACATTCTCGGGGCCGTGGAGAGACCAAACGGCAACGTCTGAAATTGGTAATGACAATCCTGTACCGTAATTCTGAGGTACGCCTGATGAGGCAGATAAATGGGGACATGAAGGTATGCATCCTTTATGTCCCGAGTCACCATAAAATCTCCCCCTTTCAGGCTTGCAATGACCGCTCTTAGCGATTCCATCTTGAACTTGAACCCTTTCAGGTACATAGAAAAAGACAATGGGAGGCGCAGATTTAATCTGTTTGCAGATTTTATTATATGATTATTATATATTAAAAGACAAATTCATACCGGCCGGTATGCGTAAATTATACATATTTAAACATCTCAATAAAATTAATATCCATTGCTAAACAGTGATTAGAGGAGCAGAAGGGTACATATACTCCGGATAAGGCTGAGGCTACACAAACAGCCGGGAGGGACAACATCCGAAGTGAGTTGTTCCATGAACTCCAGACAAGGCTGTATGTGAGACCAATAGCCGGGAGGACGAATAGCTTACCCTGCTGGGAGTCGTGACAGGTTTGCCAAATAAGTATTATCACGCTGTGATTTGGATGTGTGTACAAGAGCTCTGAACTTTCCAAAATACATTGTATGGACATACAGGAATACATACTATCATTGCATGGAACTTTGGCACTGTCTGACAAATAAGATATTCAACTGCAGTATTTAAATCACAGATTCATATTAAATATACAAGAAAGAGTTGCTGAAGTGCACTTCTAATTGTTACTATGTTATCTATCCACTAGGTAGCAAGTGAGCTACTAGTGAGGCAATATAAAGTATCACCTGAAACATATCTAATTGTTTCTAGGTTTGAGAGGAATATATACTGTGGGGGTTTTAAGGATATTAATTTTATTGAGATGTTTAAATATGTATAATTTACGCATACCGGCCGGTATGAATTTGTCTTTTAATATATAATAATCATATAATAAAATCTGCAAACAGATTAAATCTGCGCCTCCCATTGTCTTTTTCTATTTCTTCTTGGTTTAAAAAAGGGGTGTTTAAACCAATTACCCCTGGGAAGGCTGCTAGGTTTTCTCTGGGCAATAAAGGCGCCGGGATTTTTTTGTTGGTGCTTTCAGGTATATGTTCAGGGATTTTAAATTCAATATGGGTCTGACCGAACCGTCCGGTTTCGTAACTACCACCTGGTCAAATAATAACCCCCTCCTTGTTGAAGGAGGGGAACCTTGACCACCATCTGTTGAAGATACAATTTGTGAATTGCAGTTAACACTGTTTCCCTCTCGTGGGGGGAAGCCGGCAGGGCCGTCTGTGAGGGGGCATTTTCTCAAAGTCCAGCTTGTATCCCTGAGACACAATATCTATTGCCCAGGGATCTAACAGGGAGTGAACCCACTTGTGGTTGAACTTACGAAGGCGTGCCCCCACCGGGCCTAGCTCCGCCTGTGGAGCCCTAGCGACATGCGGTGGATTTTTGTAGAGGCCGGGGAGGACTTCTGTTCCTGGGAACTAGCTGTGTTGTGCAGCTTCTTTCCTCTGCCCCCGCCTCTGGCAAGAAAGGACGCACCTCGGACTTTCTTGTTTCTTTGTTCGAAAGGCTGCATTTGATAATGTCGTGCTTTCCTAGGCTGTGCAGGAATATAAGGCAAAATATCAGAATTACCAGCTATAGCTGTGGAGACCAGGTCCGAGAACCCTTCTCCACACAATCCTCAGCCTTCCATATGCCTCTTAAGTCGGCATCATCTGTCCATTGCATATTCTACAGGACACGTCAAGCAGAAATCGACATAGCTTTGCTCTAGGACCCAGTATACTCATGTCTCTTTGGGCATGTTTTATATATATATATATATATATATATATATATATCTCTTAAGACAGCATCTTTAATATATATATATCTCTATATATACATATATATATATATATCTGCATACTAGGGTCTCAATCTCTGCTGATAAGGTACCTGTCCACGCTGCCACAGCGCTATAAACCCATGCCGACACAATCGCCGGTCTGAGTAGTGTACCAGAATGTGCACGCTATCTGCAGGATCCCTGAGAATAGCTGTTACGTCAGGGCTACCTTTTGGGCAAACGTGACACCCTAGGGGAAGATTCCCATCCTATCCTGGCCCTAGTGGGGAAAGGATACTGCCTGAGAATTCCTTGTGGGAAACTGCAGTCTCTTGTCTGGAGATTCCCGCCCTTTTTCATCATGAGAGGAGGGAAATTTACCTCAGCTTTCTTCCCCTTAAACATGTGTACCCTTGTGTCAGGGACAGATGAGTCATCAGTGATATGCAAATCATCTTATATTACAATAATAATATATTGAATACTTTTCTGCCATTTTGGCTGTAACTTTGCATTATCGTAGTCGACACTGGAGTCAAACTCCGTGTCGATATCAGTGTCTATTATTTTGGATAGTGAGCATTGAGAGACTCTGAAGGTCTCTGCAACATAGGGACAGACATGGGTAGATTTCCTGTCTGTTCTCTAATCTTTTGTGCAATAAATTCACCTTAGCACTTAATTACACATATCCAAACAGGCGTCTGTGTTGTCGACGGAGACACCCCCACACATTTGCTCTATCTCCTCCTTAGGGGAGCCTTTTACCTCAGACATGTCGACACACACGTACCGACACACCACACACTCAGGGAATGTTCATCTGAAGACAATTCCCCCACAAGGCCCTTTGGAGAGACAGAGAGAGAGTATGCCAGCACACACCCCAGCGCTATTAACCCAGGAATAACACAGTAACTTAATGTTAACCCAGTAGCTGCTGTTTATCTTAATTTTTGCGCCTAATTATGTGCCCCCCCTCTCTTTTTACCCTCTTCTACCGTGTAACTGCAGGGGAGAGACTGGGGAGCTTCCTCTCAGCGGTGCTGTGGAGAAAAAACATGGCTCTGGTTATTGCTGAGGAAGAAGCCCCGCCTCCTCGACGGCGGGCTTCTGTTCCGCTTTCATGTACAATTTTGGCAGGGGATCATACATATATACAGTGCCCAACTGTATATTATGCAAACTTTTGCCAAATAGGTCTCTAATTGCTGCCCAGGGCGCCCCCCCCCCCCGCGCCCTGCAGTGACCGGAGTATGTAGGTTTAATGTGGGAGCAATGGCGCCCAGCTGCAGTGCTGTGCGCTACCTCAGTGAAGACTGGAGTCTTCTGCCGCCGATTTTGAAGTCTTCTTGCTTCTTTCACCGGCTTCTGTCTTCCGGCTCTGCGAGGGGGACAACGGCGCGGCTCCGGGATCGGACAACAAAGGGTGAGATCCTGTGTACGATCCCTCTGGAGCTAATGGTGTCCAGTAGCCTAAGAAGCAGGACCTATCTTCAGTGAGTAGGGCTGCTTCTCTCCCCTCAGTCCCACGCTGTTGCCAGCAGATCTCTCTGAAAATAAAAAAAAACCTAACAAAATACTTTCTTATAGCAAGCTCAGGAGAGCTCACTAAGTAGCACCCAGCTCGTCCGGGCACAGATTCAAACTGAGGTCTGGAGGAGGGACATAGAGGGAGGAGCCAGAGCACACCAGTATCCAAATTCTTTCTTAAAGTGCCCTGTCTCCTGCGGAGCCCGTCTATTCCCCGTGGTCCTTACGGAGTCCCCAGCATCCACTAGGACGTTAGAGAAAAACAATTGCAAGACCAAATTTGTGAATTTCATGTGTCACTTTCATACATTAACTAGACTGTACGTTGAAGAGACATAGATATATATCATACGCATAGCCATCAAATAGTACCACAATCTGCAAACAGAGAGTAAGAAGGGTTTTAAACTATAACAGACAGCGACAATATAAAAGTGATATTATCACATCAATAAATTGAGAGGATATGTTAATATCGTTATTCAGAACATTAAAAAGAGAAGGAAATCAGATTATGTGCTTAAATGATATAATATGCACATTTAATGACTATACTAATTTAGCACAGGTAACTCTAGCATTCTCTTCAGAAACAAATGTAAAACTAACCACTGTGCAAATGTGCTACTTGTAAACCAATAATAACATGTCCTCATTAATAGGGCACTTACCCTCTGTTTAAATTCTATCTTCTCTTCAACGGTCATCGTGTCCGCTTTTGCTATAACCGGTATAATGTTCACGACCTTACTAAGGTGTTTCATGAATTCCAAGTCCAGTGGTCTTAAACTGAGGAAAGCAAAAAATCTAATTAGAATTTTTAACTGGTACTAAATACTAAAATGTATAAATAAACAAGTTGTGTTGAATGAAATGGAAGGGGTTATGTACTATCCTAGTAATGTGTTGTAAGCCTTTCTACTGATTATTAGTTCATAATCAGTCATGTTTCATATTTTTATCTGGTTTTAGAGTTTTCATGGTTTTACTGGCAAGTTTTCCAAATTGGATCGGTATGGGATGCCAGCGCACGGGATGCCGAATGTCAGTATACTGACATCGGCATCCCGTGCACCAGAATGCTGGCAGGGGGGTGAACGCAATGTAGCCCCTTGTGGGCTCGCTGCACTCACCACGCTGCGGGCTCTGTGGCGAGCTTCACTGGTTCTGTTATCCCTCTATGGGTGTCGTGGATAGTACCCCTGTTAGGATCCTGGCATCAGTATTGAGACAGCGGTATTTTAACAGCATACCTTCCAAATGTATTGTATGTCTAAAACATTTTTTTAAATGAACAATACATGTTACAGATAATACAGTAATATTGTAAATACAACATAACTGCCGATTTTCTAAAAAGTACATCAAAAACTAACAGTAATGCTACATTCAATTAAATAACATATTTTGCAATGACACAGTGCATTGTTGTATTACAATAAAGTTGTCACATAGCAGTTCTCCGAAACCCCCTCACCTGTCACCGTCAGTATTCCACATGGCATGTCCCCACTACCCAGATTCCACATGCCTTACAAACATGGATTCCGGATTACAGCATTTACTGAGATATAGCACGGTTTCTGCGCCACCATGTTGCCTCTCATGATCATTCTGCTCCTTTTCCCAGACCTCAACTTTCCACATGATCATTACAGCCTATCCACGTTTTGAGCACCCTATTAAATTTCCCAAGTTTACTAGTACATTGCCAGTACAACTTGTTTCTACCCTACTTCCGGGTACCTGATCAGTACTTGTAACATAATTTGCTGACTTCATCTGCCTGTCTCTCTCAGGGGTATATTTATTAAATGTATGCTTATAGAAGTGGAGATGTTACCCATAGCACTCAATCAGATTCTACTTATCATTTTATCAAGCACCTTCTAGAAGATAGTAGCTGGAATCTGATTGGTTGCTATGGTCAACATCACCACTTCTGTATTACCCTGCCTTTTAGTAAATATGCACCTCAGAGTGTAACCATACCTCCCAACATGACCCTCTCCAGGAGGGACAGAATGCTCTGCTCCTGGACTTCCCTCTTAATGTATGATTGCCACGGGTATGGGTCATTGGGTCGACAGTCATTAGATCGACCACTATTGTTCAACATGCATTAGGTCGACAGGGTCATTAGGTCGACATGTGCTAGGTCGACATGTCAAAAGGTCAACATGAGTTTTTTTTTTTACTGTTTTTGGTGTTGTTTTCTTCGTAAAGTGACGGGAACCCCAAATAGTGCACTGTGTCCCCTCGCATGGCTTGCTTCACTCGCCGTTCTTCGGGCAAGGTTACTGTTCCCAATTGTAGTCCATGTTGACCTAATGCATGTCGACCAATAGTGGTCGACCTAATGACCGTATCCCGACTGCCATCACCTGTGGTTAAACACCTTTCTTATTCATTAACCTGTTCAAAACAGGTTCTAGCAATCATAAATTAAGAGGAAAGTCCAGGAGCAAATTGTCTCTCCTGGAGAGGGTCACGTTGGGAGGTATGTGTAACCAGCATTCCTGTGCAAACCTCTTAGCACTGTGCTAGTGCTTTCCTGTGGTGCTCAACCTTTTCACCAATGTGCTCCTGTCTGCATTATTCAAATACCTCCTGGAAGCTTTATTGCCCTTCCTATTTATCCCAACCATTACCAACAAACTGTATCCTGGAATGTCCTGCAACTACCAACTGCAGACTTACTGGTTCCCTGAGTGCAAATAGCTACTATCACCTGCTAATTCGGTGCAAGTTTCAAACAGCATTTCAGTGTGCTTCATTTTAGCTAAACTTCAGCTCGCTGATTTTAACTCAACACCTGTGCTTTGCATATACAAACATCCAGCATCCATTACAGATCCTACCTGCAGAGGGTGCAGGTAACAGAGCACAGGTTCTCAAACTCGGTCCCCAGGACCCCACCCAGTGCGTGTATTACAGGTCTCCTCACAGAATCACAAGTGACATAATTAGCTCCACCTGTGTACCTTTTTAAAATACGTCAGCGAGTAATTAATAAACTTGTACACCTGCTGGGTTACCTACAAAACATGCACTGTGCCTGAGGGCCAAGTTTGAGAAATTGTGTACTAGAGTATAATCTGTTCTTCACTGTGACAGTTCTTAAAACACCATACATCTCACAGTGGCCTAACTAAAAAAAAAATGGATTCAGGAGCTGCTGAAAGTTTCATTACTTCCGCCTTAGTTCAACATTCCAAAATACCGACCGTTCGTTTAGAGCGGGCTATCTCTATCACCGCGGTAGACGGAAGTTACATTCCCGAAGGGATCATCAACCTCCGTACTGTTCCACTGAAGATGAAAGTTGGAATTCTCCATTCTGAAGCCATCTCCTTTCTGGTAATTCCCAAAGCCTCTCAAAAAATAATCCTTAGATTCCCGTGGTTACAGAAGCACAACCCCTGTTTGGATTGGAGAACTATGGATGTGCTCGCCTGTCTACTGTCAAGCCACTTCGTTCTCTACATGCTTCCAGCCTTCCAGACACTTATCAACCTTTCTCAGACGTCTTCAGTAAGCAGGGGGCAGATTTTCTGCCTCCCCATCGCAGTTGGGACTGTCCTACTGATTTACTGCCTGGTAAAACACCTCCCAGAGGCCGAACTTACCCATTATCCCTCCCGGAAACCCAAGCGATGTCAGAGTACATACAGGAGAATTTGGTCAAAGGATTTCTTCATCCCTCTTCTTCTCCAGCTGGGTTTTTTTTTTTTTGTTAAAAAGAAAGACGGGGGCCTGTGGCCTTGCATTGACTACCGAGGCCTTAATGAAGTTACAATCAAGAACAGATAGCCCTTGCCCCTGATCCATGAACTGTTCGACAGAGTAAAGGGAGCTACCATTTTCACCAAATTGGACCTATGCGGAGCTTATAACCTTATACGCATTCGCGTAGGAGACGAGTGGAAGACTGCGTTCAATACCCGCGGTGGGCATTACGAATATCTGGTGATGCCCGTTGGCCTGTGCAATGCTCCAGCAGTCTTCCAGAATTATGTCAACGAGTTATTTCGGGATCTCCTCTATAAGTGCTTGGTTGTGTATCTGGACAATATCCTGATATTTTCCAAAGATCTGAACGTCCATCGAGAACAGGTCAAAGAAGTCTTGAAACGTCTAAGAGAGAATCAACTCTTTTGTAAACTGGAGAAGTGCACCTTTGAGGTTACCTCCATCTCCTTTTTAGGTTACATCATCTCCGGGAGGGAATTACAGATGGACCCTGCCAAAGTCTAGGCAATCAGAGATTGGACCCTTCCTGTCACTCTGAAGGGAATCCAGCGTTTTTTGGGCTTCGACAATTTCTATAGAAAATTAATTAAAGATTACTCTTCCATCATTGCTCCTATTACAGCACTAACGAGAAAAGGGGCTAACCCTGCAGCTAGGCCACCTGAGGCAGTAAAGTTTTTTGTTTCTTAAAGAGGCCTTCATGTCTACTCCTATCCTTTGACAACCCGATCTCAGTTGTCCCTTTCAGGTGGAGGTGGATGCTTCTTCAGTAGGATTGGGAGCCGTCTTATCCCAGTTCTTCGAGGACCAGAAAGCTCATCCCTGTTCTTATTTTTCCCAAAGATTCTCTCCGGCGGAACAAAACTACGCTATTGGGGAACAAGAATTGCTGACTATAAAACTTGCCTTTGAGGAGTGGAGGTACTTGCTGGAAGGAGCTCAGCACCCAATCTCTGTAACCACAGACCACAAAAATCTTTTATATCTTCAGACCGCCCGATGTTTAAACCCAGGGCAAGCCAGGTAGGCACTCTTCTTCTCCTGTTTTTCTTTCAAGCTCAGTTATCGTCCGGGTTCTCTCAATTGGAAAGCATATGCACTTTCTCTTTCATTAAATTCAGATGAGTCCACAGATCTTCCGGACAGCCAATTCATCCTGGAACCTGCCTCTTTTGCTGCAACCCATACTGCTCCACTTCCTCCTCCTGGAAGAATCTTTGTTGCACTGGAACTTCGAAAGAGACTGCTCACGTGGGCTCATACCTCACCTTGTATGGGACATGCGGGTAGCCTCAAGACTCTTAAATTCATTCAACGCTCCTACTGGTGGCCTCATTTGAAGACAGATGTTTTGGAATTCATAGCTGCCTGTCCAAAGTGCGCTCAACATAAAAGCCCAAAAGGATCACCATCTGGTCTGCTTCATTCCCTACCAGTCCCACAGAAACCTTCGACACACATCTCCATGGACTTCATAACTGATTTGCCAGTCTCTAGGGGACAAAACACCATTTGAGTCATTGTGGACCGGTTCTCCAACATGGCACACTTTGTTCTGCTCTCAGGGTTACCATCTGCGTCACAGCTGTCAAAACTGTTCATATCAGACATCTTTCGGTTACATGGTCTTCCACAAGAGATTGTTTCCGATCGGGGGCCTCAGTTCGTGGCTATATTTTGGAAAGCGTTGTGCTCAGCCCTTGGGATAAAGTTGAATTTTTCTTCCGCATACCATCCCCAATCGGACGGCCAGACTGAGAGAGTGAACCAAGATTTAGAGACCTTACTGCGAATCTTCATGTCTTCTTCTCAGGATGATTGGCTGGACTATCTCTCATTCGCTGAATTTGCTCACAACAATCTGTATCATTCAGCTACCAATTCCACACCATTTTATGTGAATTATGGATTCCACCCATGTGTTACTGTTTTTCAACCACTCCCTGCTCTCGAAGTCCCTGCTGCGGAGTTAGCTCTTCGACAATTTTCTAAGTCATGGAAACAAGTTCATGAGGCTTTGCTCAAAACATCCAATAAATACAAACTCTTTGCAGATCGGAGACGGAAGGCGGTTCCTAGCCTCAAAGTGGGAGATCAAGTCTGGATTTCCACTCAGAACTTAAGACTCAAAGTCCCCTCTAGGAAATTTGTCCCCAGATTCATTGGACCATATCCTATAGAAAGAGTACTGAATCCAGTATCATACAAGGTCACGTTGCCTCCTTATTTGAAGATCCCTAATGCTTTCCACATCTTCTTCTTACTGAAGCCTCTCATACCGTTTTCGGGCTGCACTTCCTAAGCCTCCCAAGGTTCAAGCTGCTCAAGGAGAAGAGTTTGAGGTTCACAAGATCCTTGACTGCCGTAGAAGATATGGTCGCCTCCAATATCTTATTGACTGGAAGGGATATGGACCAGAGGAAAGATCCTGGGTTTCGGCAGAGGACGTTCATGCCCCAAGATTGCTCTGGGCCTTTCATGCCAAAAACCCGGAGAAAGCCCGAGGGTGTCCGGAGTCCACCCTAAAAAAGGGTGGAGGGGGGGGAGGGTACTGTCAGTATCCGGAGCCTTGCCTCCAGTGCGGTCTTCCGGGGGTTGCCATCCCGGTGGTTAGTTGGGCTACGATGGCGGGGAGCTGCTTGCAGCGGGTCCTTGGGCGCGTGTGCGGCTTCCGGAGGTCGGGGGCCGGGGTCTGGTGAGCCGGGCGCTGCGGTGGGTAGTCGCTGCATCAGAGCCCTCTGGCAGTGACTCTATTTCAGGAAGTCAGGGCCGGAGCTGTGCTAGCTAAAGTGCTGCAGCTAAGAATGTCCCCAGTGCTGGGGGCAGCCATGTTGGAGACCAGAGATCTGCCAATTGAATTCACACTCCGCTTCCAGCCAATCCGGTGCAGTCTTCCCTTATAAAAGGGGGCTGGCTCAGGGAGAGAGTGACAGTGCTTCAAGTTGCTTTCCTGTGAAAGGTGCTCCAGCTCTGTGCTCCCAGGCTGCTCCTGGTTCCCCGGTTTCGGTTGCTATCATCAGTTCATGACCTATCGCTGTTGAAGTCTTGTCACTTAACCCATCACCACTCGTGGAGGCGCTCACGGACTCCCGGTGATTAAGGTGCTTCAGGTGCTAAACGGTGGTCCCTGCGGGCGTCTCGCTAGCCCAAACCACACAGTCTTAGTTTCTTCAGAATCTGAGTTCTTCAGCCTTGCTTTCCAAGCTCAAGCCACAGTCTTTCAGTTCTTCAAAACCAGTCTCCTTCAATCTCGTCTACCAGTTACAAGCCACAGTTTTTCAGTTATTCAATACCCAGTCTCCTTCAGCCTTGTCTACCAATCGTAAACCACAGTTTTTCAGTGCTTCAAATACCAGGATCTTCAGCTCCATTCCTCAAATCGTTTAATCATTGACTCCAGTTCTCTTCCCGTTTCTTTCAATTCTTCAAGTATCAGTGTATAGTTGTTTCTTCATTAAAGATACAGTTAACCTCCTACAGAGTCCTCACTCTTTCTTCTGCTCACCAGCCAACTTTACACCTACTAAGCCTCCTCCTCATGAGGAAGAACTACATTCAACCACTTCACCTACTTCCTACACAGTCAGCTGTTCTCCCAGCCCAAGCTCGGTTGTCGGAACCCCAATCTTTGCAGAGCGTGACACCCCCCCATAATTGCCACAAGTAAAGTGATGAATCTGCACGTGCGCTGCAAAAGGGGGGCATGGCCTTGTTGAAATGGGTGTGGTTTTGCATAAAGGGGTGTGGCATTGCAGGAAAAGACTACCTTATACCCCAGTTTTGCAACCTGCACGCCCAGATGTTGGCCACCACAGAAAAAAAATTAATACTGATTCATGCCTCTTACATTATTTGTAATTTTTTCTCCTTGTAGTAAAGCCCAGTATACATTATGTAACATTCTGCAATGGCCCTTAGACATTATGCCACACACAATAATGCCCATTACACAATATGCCACACACCGTAATGCCCCTGACACATTATGCCACGCCTCGCAATGCCCGTTATACATTATGCTACACACTGCAATGCCCCTCAGACATTATAGCACATACAATGCCTGTGATACAGTACACCACACACCGTCATGCCTGTGACACATTATGACACACACCACAATGCCCGTTATACATTATGCCACACACTGCAATACCTCTGAGACATTATACCACATCCCACAATGCCTGTGATATTGTATACCACACACTGTAATGCCTGTGACACATACCGCAATGCCCGCTATACCTTATGCCACACACCGCAATGCCCATTATACATTATGCCACGCACTGCAATGCCCCGAGACCTTATACCACATACCACATTGGCCGTGATATAGTATACCACACACCGCAATGCCTGTGACACATTATGACACACACCGCAATGTCCGTGATACATTATGCTATACACCGCAAGGTCCACTAAACATTGAGCCCTACAGTAAGGCTTCTAATTACTTTTAAATTACCTGCTTGTTGCCAGGGGTTTCATGCTCTTGGTTTCATGCACGGTGCCAGGGGTTTTCATGCTCAGGGTGTCATGCTCGTTGCCAGGGGTTTCATGTGCTAGGTGTTATGCTTGTTGCCAGGGATATCATGTGCTAAGTGTCAAGCTTGTTGCCAGGGGGTAATATTCATTGCCAGGGGTTTCATGCATTGGGTGTCATACTCGTTGATAGGGGTAATGCTTGTTGCCAGGGATTTCATGAGCTGGGTGTTGTGCTTGTTACCAGGGAGTAATGCTTGTTGCTAGGGCTGTGATCCCAGTGCCACATATGCCTCCAGTGCCAGATATTCCCCCACAGTGCCAGATAAAAATATACCCCCCATAGTGCCAGAAACACATATGTCCCCAGTGCCAGATACACATATGCCCCCAGTGCCCCATATGCCCCTCCCCCCAGTGCCAGTATACATATGCCCCCCCCAGTGCCAGGTACACACCCACCCCCCTGCCCGGGAATGAGGGTAGTGGTACAGTCCGGTATGGAGCCGGAGGGCACAGCGCACACCTCTCCTGTGTCCCTCCCGTGTATCCAGCAGCATGTCTGTCAATTGAAGTGCTGGTTCGTGAGCCAATCAGAGCTTGCGGACCGGCAGCTGCGGCTCCTGATTAGCTGCCGGTTCGCGAAAACAGCCAACGGCCAATATATCTTCCGATATATTGGCGCGGCGCTGTGTGTGTACGGGCGGTACACATGCTGCGGCGGCCGGCGGTGATTTACAGCTGAACTGATGTACACGCCCGCCCAGTTCATGACGTCAGTCCCCGACGGATCGGGCAGTGTGTATGCTCAACACACTGCCCGATCCGTCCATAGATATATCTGCCGATCAATTGATCGGCAGATATATCTTCCAGTGTGTACACACCTTTACACTGTCACTTAAATTTCATAGTTTAAAAAAAAATGTACTTGGAAGAATGCATTTTGCTTCATAACTTTACAAACTATATTGACTGATTAGACCAACTATAAAAAAATTGTACTACAGTATGTCCCCAGGAGGAAGTCATAAGACCTGACTGTACATACGAGTGTCCTGTAGGAGATATGAAGTAAAGACAGCAGTGCACTCGAGTATCTGGGATGCGTTTCTTCCTGGCTATATTCACCTCTTCCTTCAAGAACTTTTCATACTGTTCATTAATAAATTTCTCAATAGGCTCCCAACTGTAAATTGAGAAAGGAAAAAAATTACACAATAACACATATATTACTATACAGTTTACACCTTATGTTTGTATAAACTATAAGGTGGTAAAGTGCCTGTATAAAATATTGATAATACATATAATAATGGATATTTAGACTTTAATGTTATCTAAAAATGATATCAGTGGCTTTGATTTTTCAAATTTTTTGTTTCCTGTACACTGAAAAAAATACAAATCAGATGATACCAGTGGTTCTCAAACTTTTTGAATTACGGCACCCTAAGGAATCAGAATTGTTTTCACGGCGCCCCTAGGACAAAAAATGATTATTGAGAAATTTAGAAAGAAGTATTAAATTAAGTGAATTGTGTTTATATATCATCCTTAGGTTTAACTGTGTGGTGAGGGGCAAGATTTGCTTCTATTTGTCCGCATATTTTATGACTGACACCCACCAGCACTGGCTGTACCTACTACATTGACCATAAATAATTTGAATTGGTCCTGGACCACCAATCCGAGGCACCCCTGCAAGTGTCCACGGCACACAATTTGAGAACCAATGGTTTAGATTATAGGCATGTAATAGATTACAGTTTGTTAAATGTGCCAATTTTGGTGCAATTTTAAAGCGTATATAACCTGGTTTTGCCTTTTTTGTATAGTCAGCATATTTTACTGAAACTATATACTGTGTGTGTGTATATATATATATATATATATATATATAGTCACACACCAGAGGCGGCGTTCGCCGCGCTTACCCCTGCGTGTCTGCTGGTCGGTGTTGCGGCCTCTGCCTTCGGTGGGCCACGGGCTCCGGCGTCTGGTTGGCGCGGCTACCGGCGGATCTCCGGGGCATGGGCGCCGCCATGACACCCGGCATCACGTGGACGGGGGCAGGTGACGTCATCAGACTGCTCTGCCAATCCAGCGCTGGCGGGAGATTCAAAGTCAGACGCCAGACAGAGCTTCAGTGCCTGAGTATCGTCTTTCCCTGACGTAGATGCCAGTGCTCCTGTTTCCGGCAAGGATTCCTGCAGTCGTACCCCAGTGCCCTCGGCATTTCCAGCTGCCAGTTCACTGCTCCAGCTTCGGTGTATTCAGCGGCCGGTAACCTTCCTGTGTTCCAGTCATCCGTGCTCCTAGGAATCAGCGTCTCAAGTCTCCGTTCACAAGTTCCATAGTCCAACAGCGTCTCAAACCCCTGCACTTCAATTCCTCACTTCATCAGCGTCTCAGTCTCCGTTCTCAAGTTTTACAGATCCACAGCGTCAGAAAACCCCTGTACTTCAATTCCTCACTTCATCAGCGTCTCAGTCTCGGTTCTCAAGTTCTACAGATCCACAGCGTCAGAAACCCCTGCACTTCAATTCCTCACTTCATCAGCGTCTCAGTCTCCGTTCACAAGTTCTACAGATCCACAGCGTCAAAAATCCCTTCATTTCAAATCCTCACATCATCAGCGTCTCAGTCTCCGTTCACAAGTTCTACAGATCCACAGCGTCAAAAACCCCTTCATTTCAAATCCTCACATCATCAGCGTCTCAGTCTCCGTTCACAAGTTCTACAGATCCACAGCGTCTAAAACCCCTGCACTCCAATCCTTCACATCCTCAGCGTCTCAGTCTCCATTCACAAGTTCTACAAACTCAAAGCGTCGGAAACCCCTGCACTTCAGTTCCTCACATCATCAGCGTCTCTGTCACCATTTACAATTTTTTCAACCATCTATGTTAATAATCATCATTCATAAGGTCCACAGGTTATCAGTGACTTTCAACATCACCCACAGTTTCTTCAATTACCAGCATCCCCATTACTGCTCACTTAACCCTCCAGTTGGTCTGGACTTTCCCTTCATTTATTCCGTTGGCATTTGACTTTAAGTTGTTTTCTTTTGCAATAAAGCTCTTTCTTATTTCATCGAACTCCACTGTCAGCGTCCTGTATGAGGAGATCCTATATCAGGCCCTCCCTTCTCCAACTCAGTTGTGGTTCCTCTTCCCAACCATCGGAAGAATCCCCGAGTTCACAACACCCTAGGCCAGTGACAGTATACTCAGGCCACATGGACCCGGGGAATTGGAACCCAGAGGCAAGCGCCATGCAGGACCTAGTTTCCTGAGTGCAGAGTCAGGAGGCAGCACAGAATCAGGTGATGCATTATCTCCAGGAATTATCTGGTCGGCTGGATCAAATTCAGACTTCACTGGCTTCGGTGGTTCCAGCTCCAGTTCCAGTATCCGCTCCAGTAGTTGTCTCTGGCAATGTTTCCTCCTTGTCCGGAACCAGGTCACGCCTTCAGCTTCCCACTCCTCCTCGTTATAACGGGAATCCAAAGAATTGCCGTGGATTCCTCAATCAGTGTGAGGTACATTTCGAACTCCTCTCACACAACTTCCCTACTGATCGGTCTAAAGTGGCATACATTATCTCATTACTTGAAGGTTCAGCGTTGGAGTGGGTGTCACCGTTATGGGAGCGTTCTGATCCGTTAGTTTCCAGTTATACCAACTTCTTGGCCTCGTTCCGAAGGATCTTTGATGAGCCTGGCAGGACGACTGCTGCCTCAGCTGACTTGCTCCGAGTTCGACAAGGCTCTCGTACTGTGGGACAGTATGTAATTCACTTTCAAACTATAGCTTCTGAACTGAGCTGGAATAATGATGCCCTTCGGGCTGCTTTCTGGAACGGGCTCTCGGATCGTTTTAAAAGATGAATTGATTACTAGAGATTTGCCAGATTCCTTGGAACAGTTGATCTCACTCTGTGTAAAGGTGGATCTTCGTATGCAGGAACGAGCTGGTGAACGTAGTCGGTCTGACCGGTCGAGGCTCCGATCTCTTCCTTCTAAGCAGACCGTTAATTCCAGTCCAGACGAACCCATGCAGATTAATCGGTCCCGGCTATCCCCAGAAGAGCGTCAGCGTCGGCGTGAGGGTAGACTTTGCCTCTACTGTGGAGCCGCGGATCATTTCCTCAAGTCTTGCAAGTCTCGCCCGGGAAACGGGCAGTCCTAGCCTGTTCCGGAGAAGTCAAGCTAGGGGTGGTTTCTCAATCTTCTCCGGCAGTGGATTGTTTACTTTCAGTGTCTTTGTTTTCTGAATCAGAAGTCAAAACCGTTAAGGCTCTGTTGGACTCAGGAGCTGCGGGGAACTTTATTTCTCTTTCCTGCACCCAGAGTTTGGGCTTGATGTTACAGTCGGTCGAACGACCTATTACGATAACTGCTATTAGCGGTGTCCAAATTCCTAATGCTTTGATTACTAGTCAGACCATGCCAATTAAGCTGCAAGTGGGAGCTTTGCACCAAGAACAACTGGAGTTCCTTGTGATTCAAGAGATGTCTCATGATCTCGTCCTTGGTCTTCCCTGGCTCAAGCTTCACAACCCTCATGTCGACTGGAGGTCGACACAAATAGATTCTTGCAGTCCTTTCTGTCACTCGAATTGTCTTACTCCTGTCTTCCCACTTTGTGCATCGGCTAAGTCAGACGTGGAGTCTATTCCAGAGGCTTATCGAGAGTTTACAGATGTCTTCTCGGAACAGGCGGCCGATAAATTACCTCCGCATAGACCCTGAGATTGTCCTATTGAGCTTATTCCGGGGGAAATGCCACCTCGAGGTCGTACCTATCCTTTGTAAGTTCCTGAGACTCAAGCCATGACAGAATATATTAAGTCTAATCTGCAGAAGGGATTCCTCCGACCCTCCACTTCCCCAGCGGGAGCAGGCTTCTTCTTCGTGAAGAAAAAAGATGGAGGCCTGAGGCCATGTATCGATTATCGTGGTCTAAATGAAGTCACCATTAAGAACAAGTATCCTCTGCCGCTCATCACAGAGCTTTTTGATAGAGTTCGTGGAGCTCGAGTCTTTACTAAGCTCGACTTAAGGGGAGCATATAACTTAATACGTATCCGACAAGGGGACGAATGGAAGACGGCCTTCAATACTAGGGATGGGCATTATGAGTACCTGATAATGCCGTTTGGCCTCAGCAACGCCCCCGCCGTCTTCCAGGGATTCATTATTGAAGTTTTCCGGGACATGTTGTACCTGAATGTGGTGGTATATTTGGACGACATCCTGATATTTTCGAAGAATCTCTCTAAACACAGATTACAAGTTAAGGAAGTACTCCTTCGGTTGCGTGAGAACCATCTTTATGGCAAAATTTCCAAGTGCACCTTTGAGGTCTCATCTATTCCATTTTTGGGCTACATTATTTCTGGAACAGAGTTGCGTATGGATCCGGAGAAACTTTCTGCCATTCGGGACTGGACTCAACCTCTTTCCCTGAAAGCAGTGCAACGATTTCTAGGATTCGCAAATTACTACCGGAAATTTATAAGGGGTTTCTCTACTATTGTGGTGCCTATTACTGCCCTAACCAAGAAAGGGGCTGACCCAAGCCTTTGGTCCTCTGAAGCAGTAGCAGCGTTCGCACAGCTGAAGGCAGCCTTTACGTCCGCCCCGGTACTTCAGCAGCCAGATTTCCTAAAACCATTCTTCCTGGAGGTTGATGCTTCTACGGTAGGCATAGGTGCCGTACTTTCGCAGTACGCCCCAGACGGGAAGTTACATCCGTGTGGTTTCCATTCTCGCAAGTTCTCCCCTGCTGAATTAAATTACACCATTGGAGACAAAGAGCTGCTGGCAATTAAATCTGCCTTAGAAGAATGGAGATATCTTCTGGAGGGTGCTAAACACTTAATTACAATTTTTACGGATCACAAGAATTTACTGTATCTCAAGACGGCCCAGTGCTTGAATCCCCGTCAAGCAAGATGGGCGCTCTTCTTTGCTAGATTTTCGTTAAGTACCGGGCTGGAACTCTTAACACCAAGGCGGATGCCCTATCCCGTTCTGTAATGGCTTCGGATGAGGAAAATACAGTCGAAAAAGCATTGATCCTCAGTCCCGTCTCTATCTCTGCGGCTCCCACTGAGTTGGGTCCCCCTCCTGGAAGAATGTCTGTGCCAGCTAAATTTCGACCAAGACTGTTGCAGTGGGCTCACATTTCCAAGTTTTCTGGCCATCCGGGAGTTCAAAAGATGTGGGAATTTCTGCAAAGATCTTACTGGTGGGACACTATGAAGAAGGACGTCCAAGAGTATGTCAACTCGTGTCCTCAATGTGCACAGCACAAAACTCTACGTCTGCCGCCTGCGGGATTGTTGCACCCATTGTCCATTCCTAAAAGGCCTTGGACCCATATCTCTATGGACTTTGTTACTGAACTGCCTCTCTCCAAGGGTCATAACACCGTCTGGGTGATTATCGACCGATTCTCTAAGATGGCACATTTTGCTCCGTTGACCGGATTACCATCAGCTTCTAAATTGGCTTTGTTATTTCTTCGGGAGCACTTCCCCCTGCACGGGTTACCTCTAGAAATAGTCTCGGATCGAGGGGTACAGTTTACGCAAGATTCTGGAGAGCCCTCTGCTCGGCTCTACAAATAAAACTCAAGTTTTCATCTGCTTATCATCCATAGACCAATGGGCAAACTGAACGCATCAATCAAGATTTAGAGACTTTTCTCCGTGTTTACCTCTCTCCTTCACAAGATAACTGGGTGGAGTTGTTGCCTTGGGCCGAGTTCGCCCATAACCATCTATATCACTCTTCGTCTGGTGAGTCTCCATTTTTTATTAATTACGGATTTCATCCCCAAGTTCCGGAATTACCCATTTGTCCTCCAGAGGAAGTTCCTGCTGCAGCCTCTACTCTCCGGCATTTCAGCCAAATCTGGAGTTGAGTTCATGCCAATCTCAAGAGAGTTTCCGGTCGCTATAAGTTCTTTGCAGATAGGAAACGACGGGCAGCTCCTCAATACAAGGTTGGTGACAGGGTATGGCTCTCTACCCGCAATCTTCATTTAAAGGTGCCCACTATGAAGTTTGCTCCAAGGTTCATCGGTCCTTATCCTGTGTTACAAGTCTTGAATCCGGTTGTCTGCAAATTGGGGTTGCCTTCCCATCTCCGGATACCAAATGCCTTCCATGTCTCTCTTCTTCGGCCTCTTGTTTTGAACCGGTTTCATTCCAAATCCCCAAGGCCAACATCTGCAGGGGCTGAGGAGGGTACTGTTAGGCGCCGAGGGTCCGCCCGTCAGTGCGGCCCGGTGCCTAGCAACTAGGGACGCCGCATGCGGACAGCCGCCGGCTCCCTAGCAACGTTAGACGCCGGGCGCACGGAGCCGCTCAGACCCTAGCAACGGGGACGCCACTGTCGGACCGCGTTCCCCGTTGCTGGGTCTAGATTAATCACCTCATTGGTATCCTGGCCGTGCAGCATGCAGCTGCACGGCATGATTGTTAATTACCCTGTCTGGCTCCTGATTGGAGAGCTCCCAGTTAAAAGCACTCTCTGGACTTCTCACAGACGCCGGTAATAGCTTCCTGTTTGCTGTGTCTGTTGCAGAGAGTTTTCCAGTCCTGTCTATCCGGTCGTTCTTGTCCTCAGTGGTCCAATACTCGGAAGTTGTCATCTTTTCCTGGAGTCCTGACCGAGCACCTTTAACATCCTGTGGTGTTCGTGAGTCGCGGCGTAGCCGTGTGTTGCGGCTTGACCGCTTACTATTTATTACTTGGTTATATTGTGTTTCGGAGCTTTTGCGGAGGATTCCGCTCCCACAAATCCACTCTGGTATCCAGCGGTGCTGGATAGGAGTAACGGATTCGTGGATTTTTGGTTGTCCTTTTCCCTGGCGGTTTGTCCGCACATACTTCTGGTTTAAGTTAGTTAGCTTGTAGCCCCTGGCCTGGTTGCTTAGTCAGAGGGCCCCTTGTTATCACCCTGTCTCGGATTTCCCTTTGTCTCCCATTAAGACCTGAGGGGGCATCGGAGTTGGGCAGACATAATCCGCCCTTCAAACGCGGCTGCCATGGGCTCAAGCAACCATAGTCTCGCAGGGGATTTCTGATAACACGGGCGAGACAACGGAGTTAGAGCGCCAGGGGTTACTAGGCTATCCTGCTCCCGTAACCAGCATTCCATTCCAGTACTCTGACCTCCGTCATAAGATCACCTCTGGTCAGACGTACTGGTATCAAAACATTATTACCGGCCAGACTAAAATTTAAAATTAAACAGGGTTTGATTTTTTCCCTTATTTCAGTTTGGAAGATTTGTCGGCCTCATGAATCCCACTGGTGTAGGGCCAAATCCTGGCCAGCTTCTAGTTAGTCAGATTCAAGAACTTACTCAGATGGTTCAGGATCTATCCCTTCGGGTGAGGTCACAGGAAGATCTGTTACGGTCTTCCCCGAGGGTCGTTCCTGAACCAAAAATGCATTTGCCTGACCGTTTTTCTGGGGATAGAAAGCAGTTTTTTAATTTTAAAGAGTCTTGTAAACTTTATTTTCGTTTAAGACCAGTCTCCTCAGGTACGGAATCTCAGCGGGTCGGAATTATTATTTCTTTACTTCAGGGGGATCCCCAGACCTGGGCTTTTGGTTTAAGAACAGACGATCCGGCATTGTTGTCTGTAGACGCCTTTCTGGGGTCTTTAGGGCTATTGTATGATGACCCTGATAGAGAGGCATCCGCCGAGAGTCATTTGCGTGCTCTCAGACAGGGTAAGAATCCCGCAGAGATTTATTGTACGGAGTTTCGCCGTTGGTCGAACGACTGTGGATGGAATGATCCAGCCCTGCGCAGTCAGTTTCGCCTCGGCTTATCTGAGTCTATAAAAGACAGTCTCCTTCAGTATCCCGCTCCTGAGACTCTTGATAAACTCATGGAGCTTTCTATTAAGATTGATCGTCGTCTCAGAGAGCGGAGGGCTGAAAAAGGAGCATCTGTCGGGTCTACTCCTGGTGTTTTTTCCATTCCTGTGGACATAGAGGAGCCCATGCAGATAGGTCTCTCCAAGCTGTCTCCTGAAGAAAGAACCAGAAGGCAAAATTCTGGTCTTTGTTTGTACTGTGGGAGTAAGGGACATTTTGCCCGTAATTGTCCGAACAAGTCGGGAAACGCCTCGACCAAGTGAATTGTGAGGGGGTTCACTTTGGTCTGCAGCTTATCTCCTCAAATAATTCACTGTTAGTCCCAGCTAAAGTTTCCTTTGGCAGCCTCTGTTCCTCGGTGTCGGCTTTTGTTGACAGTGGAGCTGCAGGGAACTTTATGGACTTAACGTGGGCCAAGGCCTTAGGTATTCCTCAGTTAGCCTTGGGTAGGTGTATCACCATGCATGGTTTAGATGGGAGTCCCTTGTCCAATGGGGTTATTTCTCTCTGTACACCTCCTGTACTATTTTCGGTAGGAGCTCTTCATTCCGAAAAAATTTAATTTTTCCTTACCCATTGCCCAGCAGTTCCAGTGGTTCTGGGTCACCCTTGGCTGGCCTTTCATAATCCCATCATTGATTGGCAGTCGGGGGAGATCTCACAGTGGGGTACCATCTGTAATAAGGAATGTATTACGCTTCCCATCAGAATAGCTGCTGTCATTCCCGCACCCATTCCTGTGGAATACCAGGATTTTGTTGATGTATTTTCCAAGGGCAATGCGGACATTCTGCCTCCCCATCGGCCTTATGATTGTGCTATTGAGCTAATTCCTGGTGCCACTTTGCCTAAGGGAAGGTTATATGCATTGTCCGGACCAGAAACTGTGGCCATGAATGAATATGTTAAAGAAAGCCTAGGGAAAGGATTTATCAGGCCGTCTAAATCCCCTTTAAGTGCAGGCTTCTTCTTTGTGGAGAAGAAGGATGGATCACTCAGACCTTGCATTGACTTTAGAGCCTTGAATAAAATCTCAGTAAAAAATACTTACCCTTTGCCGCTGATTTCTGTCCTCTTTGATCAGCTACGTTCGGCTGTGATTTTTTCTAAGATTGACCTGAGAGGAGCATATAACCTCATCCGAATCAAGTCATGGGATGAGTGGAAAACGGCATTCAGTACTCAGTCGGGTCACTATGAGTATCTGGTTATGCCATTCGGCCTGTCTAACGCTCCGGCAGTTTTCCAGGATCTCATTAACGATGTGCTCCGTGATTTTCTTGGAAGATTCGTAGTTGTCTATTTAGACGATATCTTGATATATTCTGACTCTATTGAACAACACGTTACTCAGGTGCGTCAGGTTCTAAAAAAATTACGTGAAAATCACCTATATGCCAAGCTGGAGAAGTGTGAATTTCATGTCACGGAGGTATCCTTTTTAGGGTACATTATTTCCCCTCGGGGATTCTGTATGGAACCGAAGAAGCTCCAAGCCATCCTTAGTTGGGCGCAACCCACCAACTTAAAAGCAATTCAGCGCTTTTTAGGGTTTGCGAATTATTATAGAAGATTTATTCACTCTTTCTCCGACCTAGTTGCTCCCATTGTGGCACTGACTAAGAAGGGAGCGGATCCAACCAACTGGTCACGTGAAGCTGAGTTATCTTTTCAGGCCTTGAAACAAGCCTTTGTCTCAGCCCCGGTCCTCAGACATCCCAACCCAGAATTGCCTTTCATTGTTGAGGTTGATGCCTCGGAGGTTGGAGTAGGGGCTATCCTATCTCAGAAGGATCCGGATTCTCTAGAATTACATCCTTGTGCCTTTATGTCCAGGAAATTCTCATCTGCTGAATCCAACTACGATGTTGGTAACCGGGAATTACTGGCTATTAAATGGGCTTTCGAGGAGTGGAGGCATTGGCTTGAGGGAGCAACACATACCATTTCAGTTTTGACTGATCACAAAAATCTTCAGTACATTGAATCAGCTAGACGGCTGAATGCCCGGCAAGCTCGTTGGGCTTTATTTTTTACTCGTTTCAAGTTTATTATCACCTTCAGGCCAGGTTCCAAGAATGCCAAGGCGGATGCCCTGTCACGCAGTTTTCTTCCAGTTCATGATAACAGTCCTGTTACTCCCATACTTCCGTCTTCAGTCATTCGGGCAGGCCTCACACAAGATTTATTTACCCAGTTAAAGCAGCTTCAACATCAAGCTCCTGGAAATACTCCTGCTGGTCGTCTTTATGTCCCTGAGTTTTTGAGAGCAACTGTTTTGACGGAGTTTCATGATAGCAAAGTTGCCGGGCATCCGGGGATCGCTAAGACTTTGGAATTAGTCTCCCGCTCAGTATGGTGGCCTGGTCTTTCCAAAGACATTAAGGAGTTTGTTTTTTCGTGTCAGGTCTGTGCACAGCATAAAGTTCCCCGTTCCTTGCCTATCGGTCAACTTATGCCCTTGAATGTTCCTCTCAGGCCATGGTCTCATATTTCCATGGATTTTGTGGTGGACCTCCCTCTGTCAGCCGGATGCCGAGTCATATGGGTGGTAGTTGACCGTTTTAGCAAGATGGCCCATTTCATTGCCCTTCCCCGATTGCCATCTGCCCAGGGATTGGCAGTTTTGTTCCTCCGCCATGTTTTCAGACTCCATGGGTTACCCACTGATATTGTTTCTGATCGGGGTCCACAATTCATTGCACAATTTTGGAAGTCTTTTTGTGCCTCTTTAAAGATGAAATTGTCGTTAACGTCTGGCTACCATCCCCAATCCAACGGGCAGACTGAGCGAGTTAATCAATCATTAAAACAATATTTGCGTTTGTACTCGGCCAAACTCCAAAATGACTGGTCCGAGTTTCTTCCGTTGGCGGAGTTTGCTTACAACAATGCCTGTCATTCCTCCACCAATGTGTCTCCATTTTTTACAGTTTTTGGTTTTCACCCCAGAGCTAATTCCTTTTTTCAACATTCCTCTGTCTCCTCACTGACCTTGACCGCTCATCTCAGACTCATTTGGAGAAAAGTGCACCTTGCTCTCAGAAAAGCGGCATTTCGGGAGAAAAATTTTTCTGACAGGCTCTGGCGGCCGTGCACTTTTAAAGTTGGAGATAGGGTGTGGTTGTCGACTCGCAACATTAGACTTCGACAAACCTCTGCCAGATTGGGCCCTAAATTTATTGGACCATTTCATATTATAAAAAAAATCAATCCAGTTGCTTTCCGGTTACGTTTACCAAGAACTCTCCGGATCGGAAATACTTTCCATTGCTCCTTGTTGAAACCATACGTTTCTTCCAGTAGATTTCCTCGGAAGATCTCTCAGGGGAAATCACCAATAGATGTACAGGGTCAGCAGGAGTTCTTGGTGGAGAAGGTTCTCGATTCCAAGTTGTCCCGGGGTCGGCTTTATTTTTTGGTACATTGGAGAGGTTATGGTCCAGAAGAAAGGTCTTGGGTCCTGGATGAGGATCTCCATGCCCCGAGGCTCAAAAAGGCATTTTTTCGAGAATTTCCTCAGAAACCTGGCCTTAGGGGTTCCTTGACCCCTCCTCAAGGGGGGGGTACTGTTAGGCGCCGAGGGTCCGCCCGTCAGTGCGGCCCGGCGCCTAGCAACTAGGGACGCCGCATGCGGACAGCCGCCGGCTCCCTAGCAACGTTAGACGCCGGGCGCACGGAGCCGCTCAGACCCTAGCAACGGGGACGCCACTGTCGGACCGCGTTCCCCGTTGCTGGGTCTAGATTAATCACCTCATTGGTATCCTGGCCGTGCAGCATGCAGCTGCACGGCATGATTGTTAATTACCCTGTCTGGCTCCTGATTGGAGAGCTCCCAGTTAAAAGCACTCTCTGGACTTCTCACAGACGCCGGTAATAGCTTCCTGTTTGCTGTGTCTGTTGCAGAGAGTTTTCCAGTCCTGTCTATCCGGTCGTTCTTGTCCTCAGTGGTCCAATACTCGGAAGTTGTCATCTTTTCCTGGAGTCCTGACCGAGCACCTTTAACATCCTGTGGTGTTCGTGATTCGCGGCGTAGCCGTGTGTTGCGGCTTGACCGCTTACTATTTATTATTTGGTTATATTGTGTTTCGGAGCTTTTGCGGAGGATTCCGCTCCCACAAATCCACTCTGGTATCCAGCGGTGCTGGATAGGAGTAACGGATTCGTGGATTTTTGGTTGTCCTTTTCCCTGGCGGTTTGTCCGCACATACTTCTGGTTTAAGTTAGTTAGCTTGTAGCCCCTGGCCTGGTTGCTTAGTCAGAGGGCCCCTTGTTATCACCCTGTCTCGGATTTCCCTTTGTCTCCCATTAAGACCTGAGGGGGCATCGGAGTTGGGCAGACATAATCCGCCCTTCAAACGCGGCTGCCATGGGCTCAAGCAACCATAGTCTCGCAGGGGATTTCTGATAACACGGGCGAGACAACGGAGTTAGAGCGCCAGGGGTTACTAGGCTATCCTGCTCCCGTAACCAGCATTCCATTCCAGTACTCTGACCTCCGTCATAAGATCACCTCTGGTCAGACGTACTGGTATCATAACAGGTACGGACTTTGAGATCAAAGCTATTCTTGATTCCCGCTATCTTCACAAGAATCTACAGTATTTGGTGGAATGATAAGGTTTTGGCCCCGAGGAAAGTAGCTGGGTCAAAGCTACTGAAGTTTCGGCTCCTCGACTGGTGCGGATGTTCCATTCCAGACATCCAACAAAACCTGGAAAGTGTCCAGGGGCCACTCCTGGAGGAGGGGGTACTGTCACACACCAGAGGCGGCGTTCACCACGCTTACCCCTGCGTGTCTGCTGGTCAGTGTTGCAGCCTCTGCCTTCGGTGGGCCACGGGCTCCGGCGTCTGGTTGGTGCGGCTACCGGCGGATCTCCAGGGCATGGGCGCCGCCATGACCCCCGGCATCACGTGGACGGGGGGCAGGTGACGTCATCAGACTGCTCTGCCAATCCAGCGCTGGCGGGAGATTCAAAGTCAAACGCAAGACAGAGCTTCAGTGCCTGAGTATCGTCTTTCCCTGACGTAGATGCCAGTGCTCCTGTTTCCGGCAAGGATTCCTGCAGTCGTACCCCAGTGCCCTTGGCATTTCCAGCTGCCAGTTCACTGCTCCAGCTTCGGTGTATTCAGCGGCCGGTAACCTTCCTGTGTTCCAGTCATCCGTGCTCCTAGGAATCAGCGTCTCAAGTCTCCGTTCACAAGTTCCATAGTCCAACAGCGTCTCAAACCCCTGCACTTCAATTCCTCACTTCATCAGCGTCTCAGTCTCCGTTCTCAAGTTTTACAGATCCACAGCGTCAGAAAACCCCTGTACTTCAATTCCTCACTTCATCAGCGTCTCAGTCTCCGTTCTCAAGTTCTACAGATCCACAGCGTCAGAAAACCCTGCACTTCAATTCCTCACTTCATCAGCGTCTCAGTCTTCGTTCACAAGTTCTACAGATCCACAGTGTCAAAAACCCCTTCATTTCAAATCCTCACATCATCAGCATCTCAGTCTCCGTTCACAAGTTCTACAGATCCACAGCGTCTAAAACCCCTGCACTCCAATCCTTCACATCCTCAGCGTCTCAGTCTCCATTCACAAGTTCTACAAACTCAAAGCGTCTGAAACCCCTGCACTTCAGTTCCTCACATCATCAGTGTCTCTGTCACCATTTACAAGTTCTTCAACCATCTATGTTAATAATCATCATTCATAAGGTCCACAGGTTATCAGTGACTTTCAACATCACCCACAGTTTCTTCAATTACCAGCATCCCCATTACTGCTCACTTAACCCTCCAGTGGGTCTGGACTTTCCCTTCATTTATTCCGTTAGCATTTGACTTTAAGTTGTTTTCTTTTGCAATAAAGCTCTTTCTTATTTCATCGAACTCCACTGTCAGCGTCCTGTATGAGGAGATCCTATATCAGGCCCTCCCTTCTCCAACTCAGTTGTGGTTCCTCTTCCCAACCATCGGAAGAATCCTCGAGTTCACAACATCCTCAGTCTAGGCCAGTGACATATATATATATATATATATATATATATATATATATTGTCAAAGTCGGAAAAATATCACGCTACACGTTGCCATATATTCACCCCATGCGCTTGCCCGCTGCACGTGCACATTCTCTCCCGTGCGTGCGGATACTCGCAGCTGTGTGATGACACTTTCTCGGCCATGCGCTCGAGCGCGTGGTATGTGCATTTACGGTAGAGTTTGTGTGCGTCTAGCGGGCGCCTCAATTGTTACATAATAAATTCAAATAGTATGTTTTATAGGTAATGTTCCCATTAATAATAACTGAAAGTTTGTTTATTGTGACTGGTCCCTGGACAGAGGAATTCCTCTTTGCATGATACGAAGGGTCAGATAGGATTTGAGCAGTGGTGTTTGGTACCTAACTAAAGAACATTTTATTAGAAACAATCCGGTGCTGGTTAGGTAAAGATTAATCGCTCCTGCGTATAGTTATGTCTATAAGTAGTTCCTGGACATTTATTCATTGTCCATGTGTTGGAAATCCTGAGATTCCCTCCCACCTGAACAGTCTGAAATAGTCACAGCCCACCTGTTCAAACAAACCTATGACCTTTTGTTGTAATATGAAGACAGATTCCTGTGTCCAATGAACAATGAGATGGTAGGGCCCTTTGTAGTGTACTGTATGTAGTGTATATATAAACAGCCAGCCTGGAGCAGCTCAGGTCTCTCCCCACAACGGTTTTCATCATTGACTAACCAGGAGCTGGTAACCAGATTGCGCCTACGAATCATTCCCCAGTGTGTAAGTACTCTCTGTGACCATTCTAAATCTCTGACTGTATTCTAGCCACGTTCTCTCTCTCTCTCCTTGTATGTTATTGTTTGCGATTGTGCCGCTATTGTATATTTATGTGTAGTTATTCTGTTAGATATTGATGTTAGCCTGTAGAGTATAAGATGTTAACTGTGTTTCCCCTTTTGATATAACTAAATCTCGTTAGTAAAGGTTTTGGAGCCTTAGCAAGGTATTGTGTGTTTATTACATTGCTGAGAGTATTCAGAGCGTCTCAATCGCTCAAGAGGCTTTCATACAAAGGTTCTTCGCTTGCAGAAGGCCGTTGTAAATGGCTCTTAACTCCAGAACATTTATGTGGAGATAAGATTCCTGGCTTGACCATTTTCCCTGGAAACTTCTTCCTTGTGTGACTGCTCCCCAGCCTCGTAGACTTGCATCCGTGGTCAGCAGGACCCAATCCTGGATTCCAAATCTGCGTCCCTCTAGAAGGTGAGAACTTTGCAGCCACCACAGGAGAGAAATTCTGGTCCTGGAAGATAGACTTATTTTCCGGTGCATGTGCAGGTGAGACCTGGACCATTTGTTCAGCAGATCCCACTGAAACACCCGGGCATGAAACCTACCAAACGGAATGGCTTCGTAAGCCGCAACCATCTTCCCTAGCACTCGAGTGCATTGATGAATCAACACTCTTGCCGGTTTCAGAATCTCCTTGACCATGGTCTGGATTTCCAGAGCTTTTTTCGCCGGAAGAAACACTCTCCGCAGTTCCGTGTCTAGGATCATGCCCAAGAAGGGCAGCCGAGTTGTCGGAATCAACTGAGACTTTGGCAAATTGAGAATCCAACCATGATGTTGCAGAACCATCAGGGAGAGTTCCACGCTTCTTAGCAACTGCTCTTTTGATCTCGCCTTTATCAGGAGATCGTCCAAGTACGGGATAATTGTGACACCCTGCTTGCATAGGAGTACCATCATTTCTGCCATCACCTTGGTGAAGACCCTCGGGCCGTGGAAAGCCCAAACGGCAACATCTGAAATTGGTAATGACAATCCTGCACCGCAAATCTTAGGAAGGTTTGATGAGGAGGATATATCGGGACATGTAAGTAGGCATCCTTTATGTCGACTGACGCCATAAAATCCCCCCCTTCTAAGCTGGAAATCATAGCTCAAAGAGATTCCATCTTGAACTTGAAAGTTTTCAAGTATGGATTGAGGGATTTTAGGTTCAGAATCGGTCAGACTGAGCCGTCCGGCTTCGGCACGACAAAGAGGCTCGAATAGAACCCTTCCCCCCGTTGGGACGGGGGAACCGGGACAATGACCCTCTGTTGACACAGCTTTTGTATTGCAGCGTTTACTACTTCTCTTTCTGGAAGAGAAACTGGCAAGGCCGATTTGAAAAAGCGGCGGGCGGGGGGGCATCTCCTGAAACTCCAGTTTGTTGTACCCTTGGGACACTATGTCTAAGACCCAAGGATCCAGGGCCGATTGAAACCAGACCTGACTGAAGATTCGGAGACGGCCCCCCACCGGCACGGACTCCCGTGGGGAAGCCCCAGCATCATGTGGTGGACTTGGCAGAGTCGGGGGAGTACTTTTGGTCCTGGGCGCCAGACACAGCAGGCGAACTTTTTCCCCTTCCTCTACCCTTTGAAGCGAGGAAGGACGAACCCCTTCCTTTTTTGTATTTATTAGGCCGAAAGGACTGCATGTGAGAACGGGGTGCCTTTTTCTGCTGTGCGGGAACATAAGGAAGAAAAAATGACTTACCCGCAGTAGCGGTAGACACCAGGTCAGCAAGGCCATCACCAGACAAGACACTACCTTTAAAAGGGAGAGCTTTCATAGCTTTCTTGGAGTCAGCATCTGCATTCCATTGATGAATCCACAGCGCCCTCCTGGCCGAGACCGCCATGGCATTGGCCCTTGATCCCAAGAGGCCAATATCCCTCGCCGCATCCTTTAGGTAAGCTGCAGCGTCCTTGATATAACCAAGAGTCAAAAGAATGTTATCCTTATCAAGGGTATCCATATCAGAAGCCAAATTATCAGCCCACTTAGCAATAGCACTACTCACCCACGCCGTCGCCACAGCAGGCCTGAGTAGTGCAGCAGTAGTAACGAAAATGGCCTTCAACGTCGTCTCCTGCTTGCGATCCGCCGGATACTTGAGGGCAGCCATGTCAGGAGACGGAAGCGCCACCTTCTTGGACAGTCGGGACAGAGCCTTGTCCACGTTGGGTGATGACTCCCACTTCTCCCTGTCGTCAGAGGGGAAAGGATATGCCATAAAAATTCTCTTGGGAATCTGCCACTTTTTGTCAGGCAACTCCCAAGCCTTTTTCGCAAAGAGCGTTCAGTTCATGAGAGGGGGGAAACTTCACCTCAGGCTTTTTCCCTTTAAATAAACAAACCCTTGTATCTGGAACAGGAGGTTCCTCAGAAATATGTAAAACATCTTTAATAGCCACAATCATGTACTGAATACTCTTAACCACTTTCGGATGTAAACTGGCCTCATTGAAGTCGACACTGGAATCAGAATGGAATCAGTCTGTGTCGGTATATGTATCTGCCATCTGGGTAAATGAACGTTTTTGTGACCCTGAGGGGGTCTGTACCTGAGACAAAGCGTTCTCCATGGATTTTCTCCATGTTTGAGTCTGAGAATCCGATTTATCCAGCCACTTAGACAATAATGCCACGTTTGCATTCAATGTACTCAACACATTTACCCAATCAGCAGTCGACTGTGCCGAAAGAGTCATTCCCAAATCTTTCTCCATGCCCCCTGTAACTTCCTCCGGGGAGGAACACTCAGCCTCAGACATGTCGACACACAGTACCGACACACCCACACTCACACCGGCCAAATAGGGGACAGACCCACAGGGAAGCCTGTAGAGAGAACACAGAGGGAGTATGCCAGCTCACACCCCAGCGTCCATATACTACTAAAGAAATAATATATGATGGCTGCGCTGTAATTTACACATATATAGCACCAAATTGGAGAGTGGAGGTCCGGGCCAGCGTCTCTGCAGCGGTCTGTGAAGAGATAACATGGCACTGGGAAGGTGTTGCTGCTAAGCCCCGCCCCTTCCCGGCGCACTGTAGTCCCGCTTAAATTTAAAAAAAATTATACTGGCGGGGGTATATGCCTCTTTTGCCAGTGAAAAAGCCCCTCAGTAACTTGCTGCCCTGCACCCTGTAAGTGCCGTTGGTGTGTGAGAGCATGGAGCGCAGCGCGACCACCGCGCTGTACCTCCGTTACTGAAGTCTACTGCCGTCACTGAAGTCTTCTGTTCTTCTAATACACACCCGGCTTCTTACTTCTGGCTTCTGTGAGGGGGGTGACGGCGCGGCTCCGGGAACAAGCAGCTAGGCGCACCAAGTGATCGAACCCTCTGGAGCTAATGGTGTCCAGTAGCCTAAGAAGCAGAGCCCTTAACTAAGAAGAAGTAGGTCTGACTTCTCTCCCCTCAGTCCCACGAAGCAGGGAGCCTGTAGCCAACAGGTCTCCCTGAAAATAAAAAAGCCTAACATAAAGTCTTTCCAGAGAAACTCATTAGAGCTCCCCTAGTGTGTGTCCAGTCACTCCTGGGCACAGAATCTAACTGAGGTCTGGAGGAGGGGCATAGAGGGAGGAGCCAGTTCACACCCAGTCAAAGTCTTTTTAGTGTGCCCATGTCTCCTGCGGATCCCGTCTATGCCCCATGGTCCTTTTGGAGTCCCCAGCATCCTCTAGGACGTAAGAGAAATAAACTTGCTTCCTACACACTTAATGGGGAAAATATAGGGGTAACAGTACTGGAAAAAGTTTTGGGGGTGCTCAAAGATAATAGCAGTACCAGGGACGTGCAGTCAGGAGAGGCAGGGGAGGCAGTGCCTCCCCTGTCATTCCTGATTAAAAGAATACAAAGAAGATAGTTATGACACAAATTGTGTGTGTCATAAGGATCTCTTTTATATCATTTTAATGTTTTCACATGTAAAATTGCTTTTGTGCGGCACCGAGAATGGTGCCTCCCGCTGTGCGTTGTAAGCGGGCGGAAGCAGGGGGCGGGCAGGGGGTGGGTCCAAGCAAAGGGCTGTAAAAGCCCATTGAAAAAAGTAATACAAGCGGCACCTGTGTAAGTGCCGCAGAACAGTATGGGCACTGTGATTGGCTGTCACTGCTAGCGCTGTACGGGGGAACATCTAAGCGATGTGCACAGAAGTACTCACTGGACCCGGCGCCTCCTCCTTGTGCTTGATGTCGCTGCCACTGGCGCGTCCAGATCCCGGTCTCCACACAGGCCCAGCTTCAGTTTGAGTGACAGTAGATCGCATCTGCTGGCTGTGCGCGGCCGCAGCGCTCCGCGTCATCCTCTCTGTCCGTCTCCGCTTCAAGGCAGTAGGGCGGACAGTGCACTTTATAACCGCAGTGGCACATGCATCCACCGAAGAGGAGCAGGAAGAGGTGACCCGGGCGGGAGCAAGCACACAGCACGGGCTGCGGCTCAACAGCAAGCACCACCATCCACAGCAGTGCAGACAGCCTCCCCATGCCGGAGACAGCCTCAGCATGTACATCAGCTCCGCAGACATAGACTTCCGTACAGCAAGTATGCACTGCGGTACGTTTATTTTTATTTAGTTTAATTGCCATTTCAAACCTGGTCTCTCCTCTCTCTTCTCCTCCCTCTATCACCCTCTCTCAATTCTTCTGCCCCTCTCTCCCCATCTCTTTTCTCCCTCCCCTCTCTTCTCCTCCCTCTCTGTCTCTCTTACCCCCCTCTCTCTCTCTCTCTCTCTCTCTCTCTCTCTTCCCACTGGCACCCCCCCCCCTACACTCCCTCTTTCTCCCTGCATACTCCTCTCCCACCCATCTCTCCTATCTTTCCCCACTCCCTCCCCTCTCTCTCTGTATCCAGTAGGCAGAGAAGGCTGCTGGTTAATATTCCGTCATACAGCCCTAGGAATATGTTAAGCAGAGGGGCAGATTCTATTAGCCATGGAACTGCCATGAGCTATATTCAATTACAGGATCTACCCCATGCAGTAAGCCCCAGACGCAGAGTAATTCCATAGCTCTTGGCACTTAACCCAGGAGCTATGACTTAACAACAATACATGCGTTTGCTGTGGGCTTACAGCGTGTTGAAATTGGCAAGTAATTGAATAGCCTCGGGCCTTAAACAGGAAGCTGCAGCTGCGCTACACCCATGGCTAATTGAATCTTCCCCAAAGCATAAGTGAATGTCTGATGGCTCGTGAATTTGCCCCTTATTTGTTCTACCCCTACTCAGTCTGTGCTGTATTATTATTATTTGGTACTTAGGTATTACAGGTATTGGAACACGCAGGCGAGGTATGTGTGGGTACGGGGGTCGAGGGTATTGGTGTTCAGGGTGGTGTTGGGGGGGGGGCAGTAGCAGGCATTGGCTCAGCGGCGGTAGGGGTCATCGGCAGGATTTGGCGGACATTATGGCTGTAGTGCCTCACCAGCCACTGACCTCACCGCACGCCACTGAGCAGTACGCAATGTCAAAATGCAGTAAAGAAGGCAAGTAAAGTCCTTGCGTGCATAAAACGGGGTATTGAGACAAGGGACGAGGATGTTATCCTGCCTCTATCATTGGTATGACCGCACCTGGAATATTGTGTTCAGTTTTGGGCACCATATTATAAAAAAGATATCGGGGAGCTCAAAAGAGTTCAAAGGCGTGCTACTAAACTGATTAAAGGGTTAGAGGCACTGGAGTATGAGGAAAGGCTTAGAAGGTTAAATATGTATTCCCTTGAAAAGAGGCGTCTAAGAGGAGACATTATTAATATCTTCAAATATGTAAAGGGTCAATATAAAGAGTTAGCAGGGGATTTGTTAATTAATAGAACTCTGTATAGGACACATGGGCACTCACTGAGGCTAGAGGAGAGAAAATTCCGTACAAAACGTAGGAAAGGGTAATAAGGATTTGGAACTCCCTGCCGGAGAAGGTTATAATGAGGGACTCTGAAAATGCATTTAAAAATAGTTTGGACAGTTTTCTTGCTGATAAAAGTATCCAAGGCTACAGCATTTAATACATTGAGAATAAGTAACTGGGAGTGATACGAAATATAGTTGTCAATTGGTACGACACCCTTACTTCAGATGCATTGTAGTGTGCAGAGCTTGATACGGAGCACAGGTTGAACCTGATGGGCATTTTGCCTCTTTTCAACCTAATTAACTATGTTACTATGTTACCCATTCCTGTCCAGTTACCTTACATCCTCCTGTCACCCCAGCATGTCCAATTACCTTCCATCCTCCTGTCACCCCAGCCTGTCAAGTCACCTTATATCCTCCTATCACCTTATATCCTCCTATCACCCCTGCACCCCCAGTCACCCAATATCTTCCTGTCACCTACTATCTCCCTGTATCCTTGGGGATATTATTGTGTGGCCATGGCCCTTCCTTGTGAGACTAGACAGTTTTTATGCGGTACATGCCTCCTGCATGCATTGTCACTTTGAAATGTTTAAAAAACAAATTATGCATCAATTGTCTTCATACATCTTTGTTAATTTCACAGCCATGGTATGGCGTTTTCACAATACAAATGCATCGTGGGAATATGCACCGCTGTGGCTAATGATCGCAGGCGCGTGCGTACTCACGCACACAGCTATCACATACAGACCCGGATTATAACTACAGACAGCGGGAGACTCTTAAGGCCCGTACACACTGGTCGATGTATCGGCCGTTCTCTTGAACGGCCGATACATCGCGGGACCGTCGGCCAGTGTGTACGGGCGATACGTCTGTGAACTCCGTCGTTCACAGACGTATCGCGTCGGCCGCGCAGCACAGCCGACAGCCAATATATCTAACGATATATTGGCCCGTCGCTGTGTGTGTACGGGGCGGTCGTCCGACCGCCCGTACACATGCTGCGGCGGCCGGTGGTGATTGACAGGTGAACTGGGCGGGCGCGAGCGCCCGCCCGCCCAGTTCATGACGTCAGTCTCCCGACGGATCGGGCTGTGTGTATGCACAGCACACTGCCCGATCCGTACATAGATATATCTGCAGATCAATTGATCTGCAGATATATCTAATAGTGTGTACCCACCTTTACTCCCACTGTCGGGACGCTGCCACTGTTAAGCTCCCGTGAGCATGAAACATTCACAGAAGCATGCATACGCACGTGCACGCGAACACCACGGCATGGCATTTCTTGCACCGCGATACGAACACATCGCGGTCAATGATGTAAAGCAGCACATCTGTACAGTGTTATTTTTCTGCAGGAAAAAGCAGCAACTCAGTTCGTAAGACCTCTCATTGAATATGACATAATCAGCAGCCAGGTTCCTATCCACTAGGCAGTCCTGGAAGAAGGTGGGAGCTCCACCAAAACGGTATCGTTGACTGATGGATTGGTGAATTTTAAATACCTTATTACTGAAGGATGGATAACTATACAAAACCCTTATTGTTGACTGCACTTTTTGCTATTTTACTACTTGTGCCAGGCAGACATGGACTATGATATATATATATATATATATATATATATATACACCTCACAATACTGAATTAGTGTATTTCTTTATCCAAAAACCAGAAAAATACCCTACAAAGGCAAAGATACAACTCATCTAAATTAGGTAATCAATACAGCACTTTATTGCATTTTATCAGGGAGTTTATTTACCCCACATCTTTTGCACAAACAGCTGGAATTGTTATACTGTACAAGTGGTCCCTTTCACTCTCTGAAAGTTGTAAAAACATATTAAATTGCATCATTATATCTAATTAATGATACATTGTTAATTAATTGCCTCATTTGTACCTAAGTGAGAATCCACATCACTTACAGTACACTTGCAGCTTTTGAAATGCTACTAGTTTTCCATTATCAACAAATAAACTTTACATTTACAGTAAATCAATAGAATGAAGAAGAATGAAGAAGAATGCATAATTTCTAATTTTAATGTTATTTAAACCTATATTAATTGAACATTGGGGGACTTTCCGACCCGATCGCCCGCTGCAGTTTATCGCAGTGCAGCGATCGGGTCGGAATTGCCCATGCGCCTTTGTGCAATGCTTTTGCACTTCTGCGGGGGGAGGGGGGGGGGGGGGGGCGCGGCACTGACATGCGGGGCGGGATAGATCCGTGCTGGGCGTGCCCCCGCATGTCTATTGTCATGATCGTAGCCCTGCAAAATTTTGCAGGGCTACGATCAAGTCGGAATGACCCCCATTGTACTGTAGATTACGTAACTGAAAGGTAATATACTATCTGCATTATTTACTACTTTGTTGTCAATTGTGATTCTTTGCCTCCTGTTTTAAAGTACTGTACATCTCTGTACATTTTCTCATTTGATTTACAGTTTTTGCAAGCTCAATACTATGGGCCTGATTCAGATTGTACCCGATGATTTACGTACTAATCCAATGTTTGTGGGTCTGCGTATACGCAGGACACGTTCAGCACATGCACAGGACCTGTTTTAAGCCTGTGCAGAACAGATCCTGCATGATCCCTCGCAGCCCCTCCATAGTTTAAAGAGTGGAGCGGAGAAAGGCAACCGGGACTGGTCTACAAAACAGGAGTGTGATGCACCTATTTTGTAGGCGTTTTGAGCGCAGGTTTTGCAGACTTTCTGGAACCAGCTGAGGGTTTCCGACGTTCACCCTAAGTAAGGCTGGCTGAGGGCTGAGAGAATTGTGACTGGTCATGATGATGGTGGTCCGATGCTGCATCTTCGGACGCAGCACTCGGATCACAGATGCTGGCAGGACGTGTTTTTTTCCATACAGGTTCCTCCTACAGCATTTGAATATTACTTGTACGGTATTGCAAAGCCACATACGAATACGAACCACATTGGAATCAAGCCCTATGTTAGCAGTACGTTTTTATGGTAAACTATGGTACTATGGTAAACTGTAAATGCACTTCGGATGATAGCAAAAAGTATACCAACTATACTGACTGCTTACTGCACTCTTTGGCAAACACTACTGTACTTCCTGCGGCAACCTGTTAAATGATTGAATACAGTTCAGCCTATTTGTCCCAGTCCCATTGTTTTTATATTGGTCTGTCCAATATAATTACAGGAAAAACTTTTTTACATTTTCCACATGGATTGGATAGAGGCCTCTTACAGAAGGGGAACTGAATACAACCATTTTTTGACACCTGGGAAAGTTTCATCGATGCTGTCTTGATGCTGACTACAGATCATATTTGCTTTCATACCACTACTTCGTGTCAAACATGTAAATATGTAGACAATCCACTCACTGTTATTTAATTGCAGTCATTTTTACTCTAAGGTCCTACATCATTGAGCCCTACTCCCCCAGGAATATGTGATGCAGTGCCACTAGTATGTAGATATTATGATAGGATGGATGTACCATACTGGTTTCATTTTAATCTCTCCAATTCCAATTACTGTATGCCTCATTTTTGTATTTCATGACCAGCACTGCTATGATTAACTGCTTTGGTATGCACTATACTTTACACTGTGTATAAATGCTTGTTTGTTGAATATAATATTCTTAAGAAAAGAAAATGAATGTAATAAAAAGTACACCTTCTACAAAGAGTGAAGTAATTTACAAATAGTAAAACAGCCAAATAGCAGCAATAAATCAGTTTTGTTCCCAACATACATGTTAACATGCACCAATGTGCCTATGTTTCAGCTAATACAGATAGCACTGCTAGGCACAGAGGTGCTGGTTGGCCTGAGTCACAATGTCCAACCACTCATGACTAACTTAAGCAATATGGGGTTGGCAGCTCTTTGTGTATGGATGCCAATTGCAATTTTTTTGCATTCGGTGCATGCAATGATGCAAATTTTTGCTCCTTTGCATATGCCCGTCCTTATTCGGATGGAACTTGGCCAGTTCAGTCTTTTCTTGAATTCTGGGATTGGGGTTGGTAACGAAATCCAAGCAGTCACTCTACCAACCATCAGAATCCCTACAGTGGAATCCCGATGGTCAAAATCCCGACAGATCCCTATAAGTATTTTAACCTTATCCCTAACCTTAGCCCTCCCCTCCCACAGCCTAACCCTAACAGTAACCGTCACCTCCCACAGTCTGACACTAACCGTCTGCTCTATCAGCTTACTCCCCATTCCAGCAGCCTAAATTACCCCTCCCCCTGCACAGCCTAACCCTAACCTTCCCTCCAGTGCCTAACCCTAGTGTATCGAAAACTTCAAGCACAGCTCGATTAAGGTGGGGGGCACAGGGGACACTGTACCCTGGGCCCCCTCTGTCAGAGGGGCCCCCGTCCCGAGCCACTGATATCATCATCTCACCCTTTTGTGTAGCATCAAAAGGAAGAAACAGGCAGTCAGAAAGCGAGCAGGACAGTGTGCAGTGCAGGTAGAGACACAGGAGTTATCAGGTTTCATGAGCTGCTGACAGATTCCCAAACAAAGGAGAGATAGGGGGAAGGAGAGGGCCCAGGTCGGGAGGATTGGGGATGGGCCCCCCTGTTTTAAGTGCAGCCTGGCTACCTATGTGAGAAGAGGTAGCAAGCAATGCAGCAGAGCGGTGACGGCAGGGTGACGCAGACCCCACAGTGTAGCGGTGGCGCGGTGAGGCGGGTGTTGCCATTGGTTCTGTGCCCACAGTGCATCTGCTCTGTGTGCCAGGCACCACTGGCACACACCTAGTTATGGCCCTGCTAAGTGCCAACACTAACATGTAGGAGCAGCAGACAGAAGCTTCTTCCCTGCAAAGCCGGCTGATGCTTCTTCATGTTTTAATAACCTGAGAGTATGATGCTTAAGGCATACCTCCCAACATGACTCTGCTCTCCTCATGGACTTCCCTCTTAATTTGTGATTGCTATCACCAGTGCTGAAACGCCTTTCTTATCCATTCACCTGTTCAAAACAGGTGCCAGCAATGTTTTATTCTGAAGAATGATTATATTTTGATTTAACAAATAATGATGTCCTGTAATGGTTACTGTACACATAAGATCTTTCTGCATTGTCATTAGTGATGTGCACCGGACATTTTTCGGGTTTTGTGTTTTGGTTTTGGATTCGGTTCCGCGGCCGTGTTTTGGATTCGGACGCGTTTTGGCAAGACCTCACCGAATTTTTTTTGTCGGGTTCGGGTGTGTTTTGGATTCGGGTGTTTTTTTTCAAAAAACCCTAAAAAACAGCTTAAATCATAAAATTTGGGGGTCATTTTGATCCCATAGTATTATTAACATCAATAACTATAATTTCCACTCATTTCCAGTCTATTCTGAACACCTCACACCTCACAATATTAATTTTAGTCCTAAAATTTGCACCGAGGTCGCTGGATGGCTAAGCTAAGCGACACAAGTGACCGACACAAACACCTGGCCCATCTAGGAGTGGCACTGCAGTGTCAGGCAGGATGGCACTTCAAAAAAATTGTCCCCAAACAGCACATGATGCAAAGAAAAAAAGAGGCTCACCAAGGTCGCTGTGTGACTAAGATAAGCGACACAAGTGGCCGACACAAACACCTGGCCCATCTAGGAGTGGCACTGCAGTGTCAGACAGGATGGCACTTCAAAAAAATAGTCCCCAACAGCACATGATGCAAAGAAAAAAAGAGGCGCACCAAGGTAGCTGTGTGACTAAGCTAAGCAACACATGTGGCCGACACAAACACCTGGCCCATCTAGGAGTGGCACTGCAGGGTCAGACAGGATGGCACTTCAAAAAAATAGTCCCCAAACAGCACATGATGCAAAGAAAAAAAGAGGTGCAATGAGGTGCAAACTGCAAAACTAAAATGCACCACAGGTATAGAATGTAGATGGATAGTATACTTGACGACACAGAGGTAGGTAGAGCAGTGGCCTTCCGTACCGTACTGCTATATATACTGGAGGTCACTGTCAGCAAACTGCAAAACTAAAATGCACCACAGGTATAGAATGTAGATGGATAGTATACTTGACGACACAGAGGTAGGTACAGCAGTGGCCTTCCGTACCATACTGCTATATATACTGGTGGTCACTGTGTCAGCAAACTGCAAAACTAAAATGCACCACAGGTATAGAATGTAGATGGATAGTATACTTAATAACGACACAGAGGTAGGTACAGCAGTGGCCTTCCGTACCGTACTGCTATATATACTGGTGGTCACTGTGTCAGCAAACTGCAAAACTAAAATGCACCACAGGTATAGAATGTAGATGGATAGTATACTTGACGACACAGAGGTAGGTACAGCAGTGGCCTTCCCTACTGTACTGCTATATATACTGGTGGTCACTGTGTCAGCAAACTGCAAAACTAAAATGCACCACAGGTATAGAATGTAGATGGATAGTATACTTAATGACGACACAGAGGTAGGTACAGCAGTAGCCTTCCGTACCGTACTGCTATATATACTGGTGGTCACTGTGTCAGCAAACTGCAAAACTAAAATGCACCACAGGTATAGAATGTAGATGGATAGTATACTTAATGACGACACAGAGGTAGGTACAGCAGTGGCCTTCCGTACCGTACTGCTATATATACTGGTGGTCACTGTGTCAGCAAACTGCAAAACTAAAATGCACCACAGGTATAGAATATAGATGGATAGTATACTTAATGACGACACAGATGTAGGTACAGCAGTGGCCTTCCGTACCGTACTGCTATATATACTGGTGGTCACTGTGTCAGCAAACTGCAAAACTAAAATGCACCACAGGTATAGAATTAGAATGTAGATGGATAGTATACTTAATGACGACACAGAGGTAGGTACAGCAGTGGCCTTCCGTACCGTGCTGCTATATATACTGGTGGTCACTGTGTCAGCAAAACTCTGCACTGTACTCCTCCTATATAATATTATACTGGTGGTCCCGACTCCCCAGTCCCCACAATAAAGCAGCACACTGAGCACAGATATGGAGTGTTTTTCAGGCAGACAACGTATACTGGTGGTCACTGTCAGCAAAACTCTGCACTGTACTCCTGCTATATAATACAGCTGCTCCCCAGTCCCCACAATTAAGCAGTGTGAGCACAGTTATATGCAGCACACTGAGCACAGATATGGAGTGTTTTTTTCAGGCAGAGAACGGATAAAACTGGTGGTCACTGATCAGCAAAACTCTGCACTGTACTCCTCCTATATTAATATAAAGCTGCTCCCCAGTCCCCACAATGATATAAGCAAGCACAAATATTTGCATCAACTCAACAATGAATAAACGGAGAGGACGCCAGCCATGTCCTCTCAATAACATTTCCAATGCACGAGTGAAAATGGCGGCGATGCGCGGCTGCTTATATAGAATCCGAATCTCGCGAGAATCCGACAGCGGGATGATGACGTTCGGGTGCGCTCGGGTTAACCGAGCCATACGGGAGAATCCGAGTATGGCTCGGACCCGTGTAAAAAGTGTGAAGTTCGGGGGGGGTTCGGTTTCCGAGAAACCGAAACCGCTCATCACTAATATATATATATATAAAGGCACTCGCTTTTCCAGCTATTCGGAAAAAGCAAAACAAGCCAGCACTCACGGTTTAGATGAAAAAACGAAGAAGATTTATTCCATATCAAGGCGACAAGTGTACATACAGGCACAGCCCAACAGCTGTTTCAACCGATACAGGTCTTCCTCAGGGGCCTTTATGTTATTTTACTGCCTTGCACCATCCATTCATTCTGTACTATGGTTTTGAGTGCTGTCATTTTTGCTCTTTTATATATGTATATATATATATATTTTTTTTTTTTTCTACAGATAAAAATAAGGAGAAGGTGCGCTCATAGTGCAAATCAATAAGGAGGCCTCCTGACGAAGTGATACACGAAACGCGTTGGGGCGTGGTCTGTCTGACGTCTCTCTCCTGCAAGTGTACTGGATGATCTGCATGATTCCCCAGCACGGTGGCTTGACGGGTCCTGGCTCTTTCACGGCCGGATACGGTGCTTTGTCCCGGACTGCGGTAGGCGATCACAGCTACAGCCTTGTGGAAAAATTTTATATCATGTGGTATTCAGCCCACAGTGTGGGTAATTAGGGTACGAGTCTTTGAATTACCTGTCCTGGATTATACGTATCGGTGTACTTTCCATTAAAGTATTGATTTGCACTATGAGCGCACCTTCTCCTTATTTTTATCTGTAGAAAACTTATCTCCTGGAGTTCGGAGTCATTATAGGAGGAATGTGCTGCGGTAATTAAACTTACCAGTGCCCCAAACCCGGACGGTTGGTCTGTGGATGGTCCATGATAGAGTCACCAGCTGTTATGCACACCAGTGCCTGCAGGAAAGTACTGGTGTCAGGACTGTTATGCACTCCAGTGCCTGCAGGAATGTACTGGTGTTTGAACTGTTATGCAAAACAAATGGACTTACAGACAGACTGGGGAATATGACATAACGTACACAGAAGGTGATAGGTTAACAAAATACACACAAAGTGAACAGAGAAGCCCAGAGGCTAAGGAACTGGGTATCTCCCTTGTATTAGAACTGCTCAGATGGGAACAGCAAGATGTTGTGTTTTAATACGTAGAGAACCCGAAATGCTGTTGCTAAGGGCAACAGCAAAACCCTAAAGGGTTACCAACGGGTGTGGCAGTAAACTCCTTGGTCAGAGATGGAATGATAGACACAAGGAGAGTCTCCACAATCCTAATTCTCACTTGCAGTGCACAGGTTCAGCTTACTGCCACTAAACTGACCCCTGACACCTAGCACAGTGAGACAGGATTAGACAGGCAAGTCTTAGAATACAGCCGCAAACTTGCTAAGTTCACAGAGTAGTAACAGAACCCCAGCAAGCTAAACGACTGACTCCAGTCTTACTGCTAGGTCTGGATTGGCAGAGTGTAATACCAAATCCCCAGGCCTATTTGCAGTAAGCAACAAACAAATACAAAGCTACACAGTACTGGCTAACTTTCAGAAACTGACTAACCAACAAAGATTCAGCAGCATCTGCTTACCCTGAGAAGAGGCCTTATAAAGCAGGTGCTGTCCACGCCCCACTCAGACCTCACAGACTGTGAGCACAAAAACCAGCACCGGATCCCCTGCCATGCACAGAGCCTATAACCACTGCACAGCAAAAGACCCGAACCGGAGTATCAGCTGCGCTCAGGTCACTCCGCTAGCACTTGTCTCCCGGTTGCCATGACGACGTGGCAGCACAGGGCAGGAGACCCTAACAGTACCCCCCCTCTGACGAGGGGTCAAAGAACCCCTACCACCGGGTTTATCGGGGAACTGCGAGAAGAAAGAGCGTATCAGTCTGGGGGCATGAAGATCACAACTGCGCACCCACGACCGCTCCTCCGGGCCATACCCCTTCCAGTGCACCAAAAATGACAGCCGACCCCGAACCACCTTGGAGTCAAGAATCCTTTCAACAACAAACTCCCTCTGGCCACGTATCAGAAGAGGGGAAGGTCTTCCACTGGAAGAAGGATTACTAATCGCCCGTTTTAAAAGGGAACAATGAAAGGTTTTATTGATACCCAAAGAACGGGGCAGATCTAACTGAAATGCCACCGGATTGATAACCCTGGTGATCTTATAAGGGCCGATGAACCGGGGGCCTAACTTATGAGATGGCTGTCTCAACTTCAAATTCTTGGTAGACAACCAGACGAAGTCTCCTAATTTGAAGCTGCAGGGTCTTTTCCGCTTATCAAAAACCCTTTTGGTCACTAATGACACAGACACAAGGGCTTTCTTCACTTTCCGCCAAATACCTCTAAGGACCGAAACCACAGAGGAACCACCAGGCGTGGAGTCCAGGGGGTCAAAAGAATTGGCCTTAGGATGATGCCCATACACACAAAGGAATGGAGAGATCCCTGTAGCAGAGTGAGCCGCGTTGTTATAGGCAAACTCCGCCATGGACAGATGAGCAACCCAGTCAGTCTGACACTTGGAGACATAACACCTGAGGAACTGCTCCAAGGACTGGTTCACCCTTTCAGTCTGCCCATTAGACTGCGGATGGTAGCCCGACGACAAGCTGACAGAAATCTGGAGATCGGAACAAAATGCCCTCCAGAACTTGGCCACAAACTGGGATCCGCGGTCAGAGACCACATCAAGTGGCAACCCGTGGAGACGCACAACATGCAGCATAAATAATTCAGACAGGCGTCTGGCCGATGGCAGCCCAACCAGTGGAACGAAGTGCGCCATCTTCGAAAACCTGTCAACGACAACCCAGATGGCTGTCATCCCCGAGGATTTGGGCAAGTCCACCACAAAATCCATTGAAATGTGGGTCCATGGCTTAGATGGGATAGAGAGTGGATGTAATGGGCCAACCGGAACCCCTCTAGGAGTCTTATTTCGGGCACAGATGTCACATGCCTGAACCCACTGATCCACATCCTTAGCCACCGAGGGCCACCACACCGCCCTAGATAGCAACTCCCGAGTTCTGGCAATACCCGGGTGACCTGCAGACTTCTTGGCATGGAATTCCAGGAACACTCGCTGTCTTAACCTAGGAGGCACAAACAAAAGACCTACCGGAAGGTCTGGAGGAGCCTGCTCCTGTGCTCTAAGGACTAATGATAAGAGGTCCTGGGTAATGCCCACTTTAATACATGATGGGGAAACAATGGGCAACGGCTCCTCGGTGGTCTCCTGGATTGGAGCAAAACTCTGCGAGAGCGCATCAGCCTTGATGTTTTTTGACCCAGGGCGATATGTTATCAAAAAATTAAAGCGAGCAAAAAACAAAGCCCATTGTGCCTGCCTGGCATTGAGATGCTTCGCTGACTCTAAATATGCCAGATTCTTATGGTCAGTGAGAATTGAGACCACAAACTTAGCCCCCTCAAGCCAGTGTCTCCACTCCTCGAGTGCATCCTTAATAGCCAACAATTCCCGGTTACCCACGTCATAATTCATCTCGGCAGGCGAAAATTTACGGGAAAAGTAAGCACAGGGATGAAGGCGATTATCAGACACTCCCATCTGAGAAAGCACTGCCCCAATACCCATCTCAGAGGCATCCACCTCCACCACAAAAGGACGCTCTGGATCTGGGTGTCGCAGCACCTTGGCCGAAACAAATGCCCTTTTGAGACGGGCAAAAGCCGCTTTAGCCTCACAAGACCAGTGAGCAACATCCGCCCCTTTCTTAGTGAGTGCCACCAAGGGCGCCACTATAGACGAAAATCCAGCGATAAATCGTCTATAAAAATTCGCAAAGCCCAGGAAACGCTGAAGCGCCTTCAAACTAGTGGGCTGCACCCAATCCAGGACTGCCTGTACCTTGGAACCCTCCATTTGGAAACCTTCTGGGGAGATAATATATCCTAGAAATGCGATTTGCTGAACTTCAAATTCGCACTTCTCCAGCTTCGCCCCAAGCCGGTGGTCTCTGAGTTTCTGGAGGACTAAGCGTACATGCTTCCGATGTTCCTCCAGGGAATGGGAGAAGATTAGGATGTCATCTAAGTATACAACTAAGAATCTATCCAAATATTCCCTGAGCACATCATTCATGAAATCCTGGAAGACTGCCGGGGCATTACAGAGCCCAAAAGGCATCACCAAATATTCATAATGCCCTGAGTGGGTATTAAAGGCAGTCTTCCATTCATCCCCCTCTCTTATTCGGATTAGATTGTACGCACCGCGTAGGTCAATCTTAGAAAAAATGGTGGCAGTACGAAGCTGGTCAAACAAGACCGAAATGAGAGGCAGTGGGTATGAGTTTTTAATCGTGATACGGTTCAATTCCCTGAAGTCGATGCAGGGTCGCAACGAACCGTCCTTTTTACCCACGAAGAAGAACCCCGACCCAACTGGAGACTGTGAAGGTCTGATAAATCCCTTAGCCAAGTTCTCCTGAATGTACTCTGCCATAGCCTGAGTCTCAGGACGTGACAGGGAGTACAACCTGCTCTTGGGAAGCTTAGCATTTGGCAACAAATCAATGGCACAGTCATAGGGGCGATGGGGAGGTAGTACCTCTGCAACTTTTTTGGAGAACACGTCCGCAAAATCTGCATAACACCCTGGCAATCCTGGCAAACTTAGCTGCGAGAGCCTGACTGGAAGGCTCAAGCAACTCCTGAAACAATCAGTACCCCAACTAAGAATCTCCCCAGAGACCCAGTCAAATTGAGGATTGTGGGCCCTTAACCAGGGTAACCCCAACACCAATGGGGCAAAAGTACAGACAGTCACATAAAAGGACAATTTTTCAGAGTGTGTGGCTCCAATAAACAAAGAAATCTGGCTAGTGCAAGAGGTAATTTTACCTTGGGATAATGGTTCCCCGTTTAACCCACAAATCTCAATTTCCGATGCCAGGGGTACTAAGGGAACAGAGTGTTTCAGGGCGAATTGGCGGTCCATAAAAACCCCGTCGGCCCCACTGTCCACAAAGGCCTCAGTCTTGACAGTTTGACCGAGGATCTTCAAGGTCACCGGAATGATAAAAGTCTTCTTGGGAAATTCTGACTTCTGGCCTGACAGGATATTTCCCATCACCCTCAGGCCCTGAAGTTTTCCGGCTTTTCTGGGCATGATACTACCACATGACCTTTATTCCCACAGTACAAACACAACCCCTGCTGTCTCCTCCGCGTCTTCTCACGCGAGGAGAGGCGGGTAGCCCCAATCTGCATAGGCTCCTCTGAAAATTCCTCAGAGTCTGAGGTTCCCTTGGGAAGGAAGGAAATCTCAGTCTCCCTTTCAAGCCTACGCTCTCTCAGCCGTCTATCCACCCGGATGGATAACTGCATGAGCTGATCCAAGCTATCAGGCAAGGGATATTGTACCAGTTGGTCCTTTATCTGGTTAGAAAGACCTCTTCGGTACTGGTGTCTCAGGGCTGGGTCATTCCACTGGGTATCATGGGCCAACCTCCGAAACTCCGTACAGTAAACCTCAACTGGCCTTCGCCCTTGCTTAAGGATCGAAATCTGAGCCTCGGCTGAGGCCGTCTTGTCAGGGTCATCATACAACATGCCCAGTGCTGTAAAAAAAGCATCAACACTTTTAAGCGACGGACAGTCAGGCTGCAACCCATATGCCCAGACCTGTGGGTCTCCTTGTAGCAAGGAAATCACTATGCCCACCCGCTGAATCTCCGACCCAGAAGACTGAGGCCTAAGCCGGAAGTATAGCTTGCAGCTCTCCTTGAAACAAAAGAACTGCGAGCGATCTCCAGAAAAACGATCCGGGAGATTTACTTTCGGCTCCTTAACCCCTGCAGGTGCTGCTGCTGCGGGAGCTCCGCCAGCAGCCTGGGAGGTGTGCATTTTAATGGACAAATCATTAAATTGTCGAGTCAGGACCTGCACCTGATCGACCACCTGTTGCAACGTATTTTGAGGGGTATGCTCCATATTCCCACAAAATTTCAACAGGAGTATTGGGCTGCTGAATATGTTATGCACACCAGTGCCTGCAGGAAAGTACTGGTGTCAGGACTGTTATGCACTCCAGTGCCTGCAGGAATGTACTGGTGTTTGAACTGTTATGCAAAACAAATGGACTTACAGACAGACTGGGGAATATGACATAACGTACACAGAAGGTGATAGGTTAACAAAATACACACAAAGTGAACAGAGAAGCCCAGAGGCTAAGGAACTGGGTATCTCCCTTGTATTAGAACTGCTCAGATGGGAACAGCAAGATGTTGTGTTTTAATACGTAGAGAACCCGAAATGCTGTTGCTAAGGGCAACAGCAAAACCCTAAAGGGTTACCAACGGGTGTGGCAGTAAACTCCTTGGTCAGAGATGGAATGATAGACACAAGGAGAGTCTCCACAATCCTAATTCTCACTTGCAGTGCACAGGTTCAGCTTACTGCCACTAAACTGACCCCTGACACCTAGCACAGTGAGACAGGATTAGACAGGCAAGTCTTAGAATACAGCCGCAAACTTGCTAAGTTCACAGAGTAGTAACAGAACCCCAGCAAGCTAAACGACTGACTCCAGTCTTACTGCTAGGTCTGGATTGGCAGAGTGTAATACCAAATCCCCAGGCCTATTTGCAGTAAGCAACAAACAAATACAAAGCTACACAGTACTGGCTAACTTTCAGAAACTGACTAACCAACAAAGATTCAGCAGCATCTGCTTACCCTGAGAAGAGGCCTTATAAAGCAGGTGCTGTCCACGCCCCACTCAGACCTCACAGACTGTGAGCACAAAAACCAGCACCGGATCCCCTGCCATGCACAGAGCCTATAACCACTGCACAGCAAAAGACCCGAACCGGAGTATCAGCTGCGCTCAGGTCACTCCGCTAGCACTTGTCTCCCGGTTGCCATGACGACGTGGCAGCACAGTGCAGGAGACCCTAACACCAGCGCACCTGTACATGCTTTGCTATATATATATATATATATATATATAGTGCCTTTATATCAAGACTGAATCGAATAAATGGTATCATTCTCCCATAGGGAGTTCCTGAGGAGGGGGGGGGGGGGGGGGGGGGGGCATGAATTAAGACTAGGGGTTTGTTTTGTTAGATAGATCTTGTATCAGTTCAGGGTCTTTTGGGGTTATTTTTTTTCAGAAACTTATTTTCTTTTTAATTCAGTGAAATATGCCCATTTTGAAGTTAGGGTAGTTCAACTTGCTGCGCATGCTCATCCGTGGTCCACTACAGTGGATGTATAGAGTGGCTTCACTTGGGTCTACAAACATGACTCACTTTTCTCCCTCGCATCCAGTTTTTATTATGTACTGTACGTACCCTCCAACATTGGTGGTCATTCCGAGTTGATCGCACGTAGCAACTTTTTGCTGCTCGTGTGATCAACCTGTATTTTAGCATAGCAGGGCTGCGATCGCTTGTGCAGACCTGCTATGCTAAAAAAGTTTCAAGCAAAACTAGACCAGCCCTATACCTACTTACCCTTTGCGACGGATCCAGCAATGCAGGTCCCGGATTTGACGTCAGATATCCGCCCTCAAAGCGCCTGGTCACAACTGCGTTCGCTGGACCATTCCGGGAAAACGGTCAGTTGACTCCCCGACACGCCTTCCTCCTGTCAATCTTCTTGCGGTCACCGCTGCGACCGCTTTCTTTGTTCCCTATACTTTCTATGGAGATTTAGTGAGTAAAAAATTGGTACAAAGCCCATTTTGGCAGGTACAGACCATAAACAAATTGTACTCTACCGGCCAAAAAGGTATAGTTGGAGGGTATGTATGTATACTGGTTGGGAATTACATATATTTGGGTGACACAGTGGGGCAGGGGGTGTTTTGGGGTTAGTGGGGGCACATAGTGACAGTAATCAGCCCTGGCACCACTTACATTAGAGTTTTATTGTCCGGTTTCAGTGGTGCCAGATGAGGTTCTTACACCATGTGATCACTGCACAGTCAGCTGGGAGTGGGATGTTCAAAAGTGTTTTGCAGTTTGAAGCATTATTCAACTGGCTGGCTTGGCCAGGTGTCACTAATTGTCATGCTGCCACACAGGGCCGTAACTAGGTGTGTGCGGAAGGGGCACCGCACATAGCGCTGCAGGGTAGGGGGCGCTGTTGGTGGCACTTGTCAATTATGTTTTACTTGCAAATTCTCCCCTTTTTGAAGCCCAGCATCTGTCTCCTACCCTGCTACACTGCTGTCTCCTTCCCTGACCCCTTCTGTCACTTATACCTATACAACATTCATGAACACAACTTGAGATTTCTTTGTTGTTCAGTCACACTGTCTTTTTATGACATCTCAAGATGCTGAAATACACTGGATTCGAACCTATTACTTGTGGCATTGCAGTCAGCCATCTATTCATTGAGCTATCTGCTCTTGCGTAGAAAGCTAGAGAATCCTCAGCTACAGAATTCTAACTATTTAAAGCTTACCGTGTACTTTGTGAAAAAATTATCAGCATTGCGACTGAGCAGATCTATGTAGTATGTGGCTGCAAGTGATTTGATGTGTGGCGGCACACTACATAGATCTGCTCACTTGCAATACTGTTTTTTTTTTTTTTTACAAAGTACCAGCAACTTCATATAGTGTTCAGAGTTTTTATGCAAACTCAAATAGCTTAATGAGTGGGGTGTTTGATTGGAATTCAACAGGTTATAGGTTTGAATCCTGGGGATATGTGTTATTTAATAAAGGGTATTGTAATCGACTAACAACAAGCTCTTAAGTTAAGTGCATGATTTTGGTACAAAGAAGATTTGTGTCCAAATCCATTTTCTTGCAGTGGTCTATAAATGTGTGTGTATTATTTATATATACAGGTTGAGTATCCCATATCCAAATATTCCGAAATACGGAATATTCCGAAATACGGACTTTTTTGAGTGAGAGTGAGATAGTGAAACCTTTGTTTTTTGATGGCTCAATGTATAGAAACTTTGTTTAATACACAAAATTATAAAAAATATTGTATTAAATGACCTTCAGGCTGTGTGTATAAGGTGTATATGAAACATAAATGAATTGTGTGAATGTAGACACACTTTATTTAATGCACAAAGTTATAAAAAATATTGGCTAAAATGACCTTCAGGCTGTGTGTATAAGGTGTATATGTAACATAAATGCATTCTGTGCTTAGATTTAGGTCCCATCACCATGATATCTAACTATGGTATGCACTTATTCCAAAATACGGAAAAATCCGATATCCAAAATACCTATCGTCCCAAGCATTTTGGATAAGGGATACTCAACCTGTAGTATACTATAATATATTATCATACATTATATGTTATAAGATATATAAAATGTGGGAAGGGGCATCATAGCATGGGATCAATCTTGTCATGTCCCTCCCCCACAAGGCATGCACCTTATATCCCTATTGGAAAAATGGGGGGCGCCAATTCTCTCTCTGGCACAGGGCACCAAAAAGTCTAGTTACGGCTCTGCTGCCACATCTACTGTACCAGGCTGACATCCTGTTATAAGTCTCTCTGGCAGCTGCTGCTCATGTGCTGGAGACTCAAGTTGACCGGTGCTGTAACCAACAGCTCAGCATCGACCACCTCATGTAAGTTCTGACCTGATTACTGTACCTCTACCCTGGCTCACCTCCAACAACTAATACCCAAAATCACCTCCCTGGCAGCTGATTAACTCTGCCAAGTGATGCCTACAGCTACAACATCATCTTGCTCTGATTAGTGTTCAGCAGTGGCAGGGAGTGAGGTTAATGCTGTGTGTGTGGCGTGCACATCATGGGACAGTGGGCTGTCACACAGCAGTGACCTGGGCTCTCCATGCTGGCTGTCATGTTCAGCAGTCTCTATTGCTCTCTAACCCAGATCCCTAGCGCTGACTTTGAGCTCTGAGCTGACTGTCACACACACACAGTGGACTACTCCTAGTACTATCTGTACCGAGCCATCTATCTGCAGTGCCCCAACCCCGAATCAGCTCCACACTTCCCACAGCAGCCTCAGACCGCTCCTTCTCCCCCTTCCCGACAGCAGCCTCAGACAGCTCCCGCTCCCCCTTTCTGAAAGCAGGCCGGCCAGCTCTCTCTACCTCCTCTGCCCTCTCCTGACAGCAGCCTCAGCCAGCTCCCTCTGCACCCTCCCAAAAGCAGCCGCAGTCAGCTCTTTCTCCCCATTCCCAGCAGCAGCATCAGACAGCTCCCTGTCTCCTGCTTCCGACAGCAGCCTCAGCATCCTTCTCTCTGAAAGGGCCAGCAGAAGGGGGTGCTAGAGCCCTGCTCCATGGACTGAGAGAATCTACCACTCAGGCACTTATTTTCTTTTTAACCAGGAGAAACCGAGAGGGAGAGTGAGGCTGTTTCACCACATCCGTTTTCATTGGATGGCAAAAAGCCGGACAAACTTTGGCCCTCATTCCGAGTTAATCGCTCGCTAGCTGCTTTTAGCAGCAGTGCAAACGCTAACCGCCCTCTGGGAGTGTATCTTAGCTTAGCAGAAAGGTTAGCAGAACTGCTCGAAAAATGTTTCATGCCGTTTCTGAATAGCTCCAAACCTACTCCTACCTTTCGATCACTGCAGACAGTTTAGTTCCTGTTTTGACGTCACAAACACGCCCTGCGTTCGGCCAGCCACTCTCCCGTTTCCCCAGGCACGCCTGCATTTTACCTGACATGCCTGCGTTTTTTAGCACACTCCCGGAAAACGGTCAGTTACCTCCCAGAAACGCCCCTTTCCTGTCAATCACTCCCCGATCAGCCGTGCGACTGAAAAGCACCGCTAGACCTTGTGTAAAACTGCATAGTTTTGTGTGAAATAAATTCGCGTGTGCGCACTGTGGCCCATATGCATGCGCAGAAATGCAGTTTTTTTGCCTGATCGCCGCACTGCGACCGAAAGCAGCTAGCGATCAACTCGGAATGACCCTCTTTGTCTGGCTTTTTCCCATCCGGCAGGGTCTTTCACACACAACGGCTTTGAGCCGTGTTTAATGCTGCGCGCAGGTGCAGCATCAGGACCGGCTTGAAAAAAAACCCATTGCATCTGAAAGCTCTCATTCATACACACAGTTTACTGCCTACAAGGATGGCACGGCCCTGACACGGCAGCCGGACCTTTCAGTGGATATTTCCGGCTGCAAGCCGGCAGCCGTTCCGGGGCCGTGCCATGTGAACTGACACATTACTCTCCATGTGTCTCTGCGGGACGGGCACGGCAAAATGCCATCCGGTATTTTGCCGTCTGGCGCCACCCGGCCAGTGTGAAACAGCCCTGAGTGAAGTGAACTGTGAGCAGGAAGGGCGGAGCTACATGGGATTCAGAGGGGCTGCTGTCAGAGAGAGAGAATGATCTGCTGCAGATCCCCAGCTGCTTGTGAGGTAAGCATATGTAGTGTGTGTATGTGCGCAGATTGTATGTGTGGTGTGCGTATATATACAGTGTATGTGTATAGTGTGTGTATATGTGCACTGTGTGTGCACTTTGTGTATGTGTGCAGTGTTTGTATGTTTATAGTGTTTGTATGTATGCAGTTTGTGTGCAGTATGTGTGGTGTTTGTTTAGTATGTGTGTGTATACACAGTGTATGTGTGCAGTTTGTGCATGTATGCACTGTTTGTGTGTGTATGTAGTGTTTGTATGTATACAGTGTTTGTGTACATGTGTAGTGTTTTGCAGGGCCATAACTAAGTGTGTGCGGAAGGGGCACCGCACATAGCGCTGCAGGGTAGGGGGTGCAGTTGGCGTCACTTGTAAATTTCCTTTTCTGCAGCAGGGTACACTGGGTTCCACAGGGAATAACATTGGGGTGTATAATAGGATCTTGATCCGAGGCACCAACAGGCTAAAGCTTTGACTTTTCCCAAGATGCTTAGCGCCGCCTCCTCTATAACCCCGCCTCCGTGCACAGGAGCTCAGTTTTGTTAACCAGTCCGATGAAGTAGCAGGCAAAAGAGACGACAACCGTTAGTAGCCACGTACACCACATTCTCACGACAGGAGAAGGTATCAGCGGCTAATGCAATACAAATAAAAAGATGCTAAGAGTGTCAGGGTGGGCGCCCTGTGGAACCCAGTGTACCTCTCAGAAAGAGATTTATCAACAGTAAGTTCTTAACATAAATCTCCTTTTCTGCAGCGGGGTACACTGGGCTCCACAGGAAATAACATTGGGGATGACCTAAAGCAGTTCCTCATGGGAGGGGACGCACTCTAGCGGGGACAAGTACCCGGCGTCCAATGGAAGCATCCTGGGAGGCGGAAGTATCGAAGGCATAGAACCTTATGAACGTGTTCACTGAGGACCACGTAGCCGCCTTGCACAATTGTTCAAGGGTCGCACCACGGCGAGCCGCGCAAGAAGGTCCAACAGACCGAGTAGAATGGGCTTTGATGGTAGCAGGAGCTGGAAGGCCAGCCTGTACATAAGCATGTGCAATCACCATTCTAATCCATCTGGCCAGGGTCTGCTTATTCGCAGGCCAGCCACGTTTGTGAAAACCAAAAAGGACAAAGAGAGAATCAGACTTCCGAATGGAAGCTGTCCTCTTTACATAGATACAGAGAGCCCATACCATGTCCAAAGACCGCTCTTTGGATGACAATTCAGTAGAGATAAAGGCCGGAACCACAATCTCTTGGTTAAGGTGGAAAGAAGACACCACCTTAGGTAGATAACCAGGGCGTGTCTGAAGAACCGCCCGGTCACGGTGAAAAATCAGAAAGGGAGACCGACAGGATAAGGCACCCAAATCTGAAACCCGTCTAGCAGAGGCAATAGCCAGCAAAAGCAAAACCTTAAGAGTAAGCCACTTAAGGTCCGCAGACTCAAGAGGTTCAGAACCACCGACAAATCCCAAGGAGCCACAGGCGGGACATAGGGAGGTTGAATCCGAAACACACCCTGAGTGAATGTATGAACATCAGGCAGAGTCGCAATTTTTCTCTGAAAGCAAACCGACAAGGCAGAAATATGAACCTTGATGGAGGCCAGATGAAGGCCCAAGTCCAGACCCTGTTGCAGGAAGGCCAAAAGTGTGGCCATACTAAACTTGTAAGCATCATGATTGTTAGCTGAGCACCAAGCAAAGTAAGAATTCCAGACCCTATGATAAATCCGAGCAGAAGCCGGTTTCCGGGACTTCAACATGGTTTGAATGACCGCCTCAGAAAATTCTTTGGCCCTCAAAACTGAAGCTTCGAAAGCCACACCATCAAAGCCAGCCGGGCCAAATCCTGGTAAACACAAGGACCCTGTACGAGGAGGTCTGGGCATTGCGGAAGTAGAAGAGAACACTCTATCGAGAGACCCTGTAGGTCTGAGAACAAATGCTGTCTGGGCCACCAGAAGCAGGAGTCCTCCTTTTTGTTTGATCTTCCTTATCACTCTGGGCAGAAGTGACACCGGAGGGAACATGTATGGCAGCTGAAAGTTCCATGGAATTGCCAGTGCATCCACGAATGCTGCTTGAGGATTCCTTGTCCTTGCTTCGAAGACTGGAACCTTGTGATTGTGTCGAGACGCCATCAGGTCTATGTCCGGTAGGCCCCACTTGTCCACTAGGAGTTGAAATACTTCTGGATGGAGGCTCCACTCTCCGGCGTGTACGTCCTGATGACTGAGGAAGTCCGCTTCCCAGTTTAGGACCCCCGGAATGAACACTGCCGATATGGCTGGCAGATGGCGCTCCGCCCACTGAAGAATCTTTGACACTTTCATCATTGCCATGCGGCTTCGAGTGCCGCCGTGATGATTTAAGTACGCCACCGTGGTGGCGTTGTCCGACTGTACTTGAACAGGCCTGTTCTGTAAGAGATGCTGGGCCAGGGTCAGAGCATTGAACACCGCCCGCAATTCCAGAATGTTTATCGGGAGGAGAGACTCCTCCTTGGTCCACCGACCCCAAAGGGAGTGTTGCTCCAACACCGCGCCCCAACCCCTCAGACTGGCATCCGTCGTCAGAAGGACCCAGTTGCATATCCAGAAGAGATGACCCCTGTACAATCACTGGTCCTGGAGCTACCAGTCCAGTGACCGACGAACCTCCGGAGACATTGAGATCATGTGAGACCAATGCTAAGAGTGCACAAAAATGACAAATATTTCATTCATATTATTGGAGGCGTTTCCTGCTTTAGGGATATGAATATTGTGATTAACTGACTATCTTAACAAACATTTCTATGTATTTGTGAAATAAGGGAGATATTTATCCCCTGCGGTACACTACATATCAGAATTGTATCAAATTAAGTCGATGATTATCACTACTGAATGATATATGATGCCTGACATGGGTACTCTCCATGTTGGTAGGGAGTCTTATAAAAACTTTGTATACAATAATTAAAACCTTGTTGAGATACATGAATAAAACTGAGTGACACTGTTTATAGTTGCAATAAGTCTATCATTACTACTACAGTGAATGAAATATCTGTGGTACATTACATATCAAAACCACACTCTTATTGAACTCAATTAAATATTGATATTACATTCATCCTTAACTAAATTAAATCGATGAACACCACTTCTAAATCTTGTATGATATGACATTGGTACATTGCATGTTTATATAAAACTGAACAGCTCTATCCTTAGTCACAAAGGTGATATATCAACATCGCTGAGAAATATATGACAGTTGTGGACTGTAATATTAGTGTCACCAGTAGTAGTGTAAGTAGCCAAAAGACACATTGGAGACGAACCGCTGACAACCAGATAAATTGATAGACTGGCTCAAAACAAGAACAATATTATACTTATTTGGGCATCTAGAACAAAACACGTTGACACATATTTTAATCTTTAATCACATTTACTGTTCTTATTGCACTCTTTAAATGTTGTGTATATGTCATAATTTTTAACCTCTATGATTCGCGCAGACTCGTAGTCTGTGTGTCAGTTATTTTCACACTTTTTTAATTCTACAATAATAAAAGTTACATTTTATGAAATCCTAGGGGGGGGTGATAATCAGGTCACCTCTCCTCTCGTGCATTGACAATACAGCCCTTTCTTTTCTCTCTTTCCATTGTATTCTCCTGACTCCTACCCTGAGAGTTGAAGGTAATCTCAAAGGGTTGAGATTACCTAAAGGATAAAAAAAAGGGGCAGACTAGATGGGCCAAGTGGTTCTTATCTGCCGTCAAATTCTATGTTTCTATGAGCCCTTCTGTTGCTAATAACTATACAACATTCATGAACTCAACTTGAGATGTATTTGTTTTTCAGTCACTTTGTCCTTTATTCCATTTCAAGATGCTGACATACACGGGATTGCAATAGGCCATCTTGAATCTAAGCCAGTTTTTTCAAATGGAAAGGGGGTCATGTAACATGCCAAACAACATCAGAATTTGCTAGAAAGTATATTGCTGCAATCAGATTTGAAATAGCAGCTATGGTTCAAAAGTTACAACACTTTATTTTGTTACAGGTAACTGAAGATGGCTTTGACAAAAGAGGAGAGAATTGAGGTAATTTTGATGTGGTGACATTGTGTTCTGCGTTGTGGGCTATTCACGAAGGATGCCAAAACCATTGTTGAGATTGTCTCGTCAGTAGCACTTTTGGACGACCACTCCGTGACTTGTCAGCCACAGTCCCAGTTTCTCGGAATTGGAAGTCTTTTTGGGTGCCAGTTGTTAAAATCTGCAGCTATGACATGGAAACTTTGTTCTCCAGACATCAAAATTACCTAAATTCTCTCCTGTTTTGTCAAAGCCATCTTCAGTTACCTGCAACAAAAAAAGTGTTGTAACTTTTGAATCATAACTGCTATTTCAAATCTGATTGCAGCAATACACTTTTCAGCAAATTCTGATGTTGTTTGACATGTTACACAACCACCTTTCCATCTGAAAAAACTGACTTAGATTCAAGATGACCGATTTCAAGATGGCGCCCATGTTTGGTACATATCCTAAAAGATAGCCCACCTCACCCATACTTTACTGGAGTATTCTGTTTTCCAATTTCCTGCACAGTTTTTGAAACAAAAGGGTGTACTGCGACTTTTGAATCACCCTGTAGTGTTCATAGTTTTTATGCAGGATCAAATAGCTCAATGAGTACGGTGTTTTATTAGAATTCAACAGGTTATAGGTTTGAATAATCTACGTCAGTTTATTGAAATGTGTTGTTTAATAAAGGGTATTGTAACACACCGAATAACAACAAGCTCTCAAGTTAAGTGCATGGATGTGATATAAAGAGGATTTGTGTCCAAAAAATAATAATAACTATATATATATATATATATATATATATATATATATATATTACGGAAAGGGGCATGGACTTTCTCTTGGATCAATCTTGTTATGCTCCTTCCCCACAAGGCTTGCAGCTTATGTCCCTATTGGAAAAATGGGGGGGGGGGGGGGGGGGCAATTCTCTCTCTGCCACATGGCAACGAAAACTCTAGTTACGGCTCTGATTGCGTGTATATGTGCAGTGTGCTTATGTTTGTGCAGTGTGCAATGGATGTGGGTGAGGAAACAGATTGGGCGCTATCATAGAACAAGACGAAGCTTATCCTGAAAGGGGGTCAACCATTGATGTCCCAAGAATTGTGTACAGGGAGGAGTGGTGTGTCAGGACAGGCGCTAGGAAGAGTGTAAGCTCACACATATTGAAAGCACAGTAGGTATACAGAGTTACTTCTTTGTAAAAGTGCACAATTTTAACCCTAAACACAATGGGGGTAATTCAGAGTTGATCGAGCAGCAAATTTGTTAGCAGTTTGGCAAAACCATGGCCCTCATTCCGAGTTGTTCGCTCGCTAGCTGCTTTTAGCAGCCGTGCAAACGCTAAGCCACCGCCCTCTGGGAGCGTATCTTAGCTTAGCAGAAGTGCGAACGAAAGGATTGCAGAACGACACCAAAAAAATTTCGAGCAGTTTCTGAGTAGCTCCAGACCTACTCCTAGCTTGCGATCACTTCAGACTATTTAGTTCTTGTTTTGACGTCACAAACATGCCCTGCGTTCGGCCAGCCACTCCCCCGTTTCCTAAGGCACGCCTGCGTTTGTATCTGACATGCCTGTGTTTTTCAGCACACTCCCTGAAAACGGTCAGTTACCTCCCAGAAACGCCCCATTCCTGTCAATCACTCAGCGATCAGCAGTGCGACTGAAAAGCGTTGCTAGACCTTGTGTGAAACTGCATCGGCTTTTGTGAAAGTACATCGCGCATGTGCACTGCGTACCATATGCATGCTCAGAAGTGCCGATTTTTAGCCTGATTGCTGCGCTGCGAACAACGGCAGCTAGCGATCACCTCTGAATGACCCCCCATGTGCACTGCAGGGGGTTTATTCACTAATATTCGTGTTTGTGCCGATTTGTAGGGAGTTTGATCTCGAATTTTATCGGACGTATTTTACTGCAACTTTTTGAATCCATCTACGGTAATAATTTACTAAGCTGCCGAGTTTTCTATTTTCATATTTTCCGATGTCGATGTGATTCGTAGTGTAGGGTAGTGTTTTGCGGGAGTGATTAGTAAAACACTGCCGGACATAACACAATGAAGTCTGGCCTGATCAGTGAGATCCGTGCAGGGTTTCATTGTGTACATTATGAGAAGTGTTTAAATAGTTAAAAATCAAAGAAAAAAATTGCGTGGGGTAACCAGCCTCGGGCTCTTTGAGGCACCCTGGTTGTAAAAATACAGGGGGAAAATTGCGTAGGGTCCCCCCATATTTATACAACTAGCACCGGGCTCTGCGTCTGGTCCTGGTTCAAAAAAATATGGGGAACAAAAGATGTAGGGGTCCCCCGTATTTTTTAAACCAGCACCGGGCTACACTAGCTGTTGCCCCCCCCCCCCCCCCACCCCACCCCATCCGTGGATAGTGGATGGGAGGCTTATAGCCTTTGTGTTAATTTTTTTTTATTGTTTTTGTGGTAGAACTACAAGTCCCAGCAAGCGAGGTTAATTGGGGTCACTCCTGTGGGTGACCCCAGTTAACCTTGCGGTTAACCGCAGACTGCAAAGTTCCCATCATTGGGCAGAATGGAGGAGCGCTCTCCCCCATTCTAGCCAGGCTATCAGCCTCCCATCCATGGGAGGACAGCCTCGGGCTTCATCCCTGGCCCTTGGGTGGCTGGAGGGGGACACACCTTGATTTAAGGGGTTTCCACTCCTCCAGGGAACCCACTCCTCCAGGGAACCCCAGCCAGGTGTGACTAGTTGGGGGTATTGCCACGGCCGCAGCGACCTATATAAAAGTGTTCCCCGGCTGTGGCATTATCTCTCTGGCTAGTGGATCCCGGTGCTGGTTTAAAAAATACGGGGGACCTCTACATGTTTTGTCCCCCATATTTTTTTAACCAGGACTGGACGCAGAGTTCGATGCTGGTTGTATAAATATGGGGGGACTCTACGCAATTTTCCCACTGTATTTTTATGACCAGGGCCGCCTCAAAGAGCCCGAGGCTGGTTATGCTTAGGCGGGGGGACCCCACACAATTTTTTTCTTTGATTTTGATTTCTTTGATTTTTAAGGAAAACAGACCCTTTCCCACAGATAAGTATGCACGGATCTCAGTGATCCATGCATGACTATACAAACACGCCAGGAAAAAGCAGGTCTATTTTTTTTTTTTATGCTTTTTTTTACGATTTGCAAAAAAATATGACCACAATTTCAAACACCAAAATACGAATGAACAGTAAATCACAGTGTTGTATGAACAAACAGCCGTGTTTGACCAATGGTCTATTCATTCGTATTTCTGCCCTCTGCCGTGAAAACCATTACGAATAGCCCCAACACTGCCAAGATTTGTGCTTAGTAAATTCCTGTGTTGACTTGACACCAAACTCGGACAAAATTGGGACTTTAGTAAATAAACCCCCTGGTGTGGCAGACATAACATTTGCAGAGAGAGTTAGAATTGGGTGGGTTATTTTGTTTCTGTGCAGAGTAAATGCTGCTACTTTATTTTTACACTGCAATTTAGATTTCAGTTTGAACACACCCCACCCAAATCTAACTCTCTCTGCACATGTTATATCTGCCCCTCTGCAGTGCACACGGGGGGTCAATCGCTCGCTAGCAAGTTTTAGCAGCCGTGCAAACGCTATGCCACCGCCCACTGGGGAGTGTATTTTAGCTTAGCAGAAGTGTGAACGCATGTGCAGCCGAGCTCTACAAAAACAGTTTGTGCAGTTTCAGAGTAGCTCTGAACCTACTCAGCGCTTGCGATCACTTCAGCCTATTCGTGTCTGGATTTGACATCATACACCCGCCCAGCGAACGCCCAGCCACGCCTGCATTTTTTCAGACATGCCTGCGTTTTTGCAAACACTCCCTGAAAACGGTCAGTTGACACCCAGTAACGCCCCCTTCCTGTCAATCTTCTTGCGGCCGCCAGTGCGAAGGAAAACTTCTCTAGAACCTGAGCACAACCACAAAGAGCTTTGTACCCGTATGTCACGCGTGCGCATTGCGGGGCATAATCATGCGCAGAAATGCCGATTTTTCACCTGATCGCTGCGCTGCGAAAATAGGCATTGAGCGATCAACTCGGAATGACCCCCATGGTTTTGCCTAACTGCTAACAAATTTGCTGTTGCGATCAACTCTGAATTAGTCCCAATGTACACACATATGGGTGTTTGCTTTATATATCCATAAAATTATGTATTTGAAATAGTACGATTACAGGTTGAGTATCCCTTATCCAAAATGTTTGGGACCAGGAGTATTTTGGATATCGGATTTTTCTGTATTTTGGAATAATTGCATACCATAATTAGATATCAAGGCGTTGGAGCCCAAATCTAAGCACAGAATGCATTTATATTTCATATACACCTTATACACACAGCCTGAAGGTTATTTTAGCCAATGTTATAATGTACTTTGTGCATTAAACAAAGTTTGTGTACATACACACAATTCATTTATGTTTCATGGCCCTCATTCCGAGTTGATCGGTCGCAAGGCGAATTTAGCAGAGTTACACACGCTAAGCCTACGCCTACTGGGAGTGTATCTTAGCTTCTTAAAATTGCGACCGATGTAATCGCAATATTGCGATTACAAACTACTTTGCAGTTTCTGAGTAACTTCAACCTTACTCTGCCTGTGCGATCAGTTCAGTGCTTGTCGTTCCTGGTTTGACGTCACAAACACACCCAGCGTTCGCTCAGACACTCCCCCGTTTCTCCAGCCACTCCTGCGTTTTTTCCGGAAACGGTAGCGTTTTCAACCACACGCCCATAAAACGCTGTGTTTCCGCCCAGTAACACCCATTTCCTGTCAATCACATTACGATCGCCGGAGCGATGAAAAAGCCGTGAGTAAAAATACTATCTTCATTGTTAAATTACCTGGCGCAGTCGCAGTGCGAATATTGCGCATGCGTACTAAGCGGATTTTCATTGCGATGCGATGAAAAATACCGAGCGAACGACTCGGAATGAGGGCCCATATACACCTTATACACACAGCCTGAAGGTCATTTAATACAATATTTTTAATAACTTTTTGTATTAAACAAAGTTTGTGTACATTGGGCCATCAGAAAACAAAGGTTTCACTATCTCAGTCTCACTCAAAAAAGTCTGTATTTCGGAATATTCTGTATTTCGGAATATTTTGATATGGGATACTCAACCTGTATATATGTAACTGGCCTTTCACAAACTGCAGTAAATCACAATAAAATACAAAGGTGAAAATACATTAATGTATTAATTTATTTTGTGGGCGTGGTCCGGCCAACGCAGGTGTTGCTGGACTGTGTGGTGGGGGGGGGGGGGGGGGGGGGGGGGGGCGGGGCGCAGCGACAAGTAGCTCCCGGCCAGCACGCAAAAGCTGCGCTGGCCGGGAGCTACTCCTGAAGTGCAAAAGCATCGCTGCTGTGCGATGCTTTTGTACTTCTGCAGGGCTACAATCAGGTCTGAATTAGGCCCAATGTTAAAATAACACATATACTGTAGAAGTCCAATGGCAGTGTGTATTGAAATAGACGTTAATAAGACTATACAGATTAAAATTATTACTCAATTTGCTGTGCAGTAAAGACTTAAAATGAATAAAAAGCTGTAGTAGATTAGATAAAATGTATAAGCAATAAATATACATATGATGTGGGCATACAGATAAAATAAACCAATATTAAAATGTTCCAAGAATGACATACAGTAGAACATACCCAAATCTGTCCCGCTGCCTGTATGCCAACAAGTGTGTGTGTCCGAACTGACCCTTGAGGCGAGGGGAACAGAGGGGAAGCTGTGAGGCACCTGTAACAGCACCAGCATTTGCTGACAAGTGGGAGACAGGGGGGGGGGAGGGGCACACTGCACGACCACCATAGGAGTAAGTATGCAGAACACAATGACCTGGGTACGTAACCATCTCTTCAATGTCTCCCTCTCTCTCTCCCCTATGTCTCCCACTCTCTCTCTCTCTCTCTCTCTCTGCCTTTGGTCTCTCTCTCTTTCTCCCCCCATGTCTCCCTCTATTTTTATCCCTGGTCTCTCTCTCTCTCTCTGCCCCTGTTCTCTGTCTCTCTCTCCCCATGGCTCCCTCTCTCCCTGCCCCATGTCTTTCTGTCTCTCTCTCCCACATTTCCGTCACTCTCTGCCATTCTCCTCTGTCTCTCTCCACCATGTCTCTATCTCTCTCCCCCATGTCTCCCTATCTCTCTGCCCCTACTCTGTCTGTCTGTCTGTCTCTCTCTCTCTCTCTGCCTCTGATCTCTCTCTCTCTCTCTCTCTATGTCCCTTGTCTCTTGCTCTGATTTGCCTCTCTTTATCTGCCCCTTGTCTCTCTGACTCTCTCTCCATGTCTTCCACTCTCTGTACCCCTGGTCTCTCTCTTTGACCCTGGTCTCTCTCTCTCTCTCTCTCTCTCTATCTCTCTCTCTCTCTGTGTTTTATGATCTGTGGGAAGTACCTGGACAGAATGATGCAGAGAACTGGGTGATTAAAAGATATGTGAACTTGACACGTGGTCATTTTTCTGGACAATAACCCCAGATACCTGGGAGTAAGACTCGTAGAGTGCACTCAGCAGGTGTTCTTGCCTATAAGAGCCCTTAAGACTTTATATGCCTACCGGTACTGGGATACCCACGAGGACTTATGCCACTGGTGAGAGTACGAGCTTACCCCCGAGATGACCAGAGTTATCTGTCGATAGAAAGGACAGGGGCAGGAAAAGAATGATTGAAACCAAGTATGGGTCAGAGGACTGGCTGACAGAACCAAGATAAAGTATGAATATGCAAGGGACCAGGGAGAGACACTGTAAAGGAGTGAGACTGTGGTGAAAGAGGCAAGTGTGGTGGTAATGTATGAAGCAGCTGTATGCAAATATCAAAAGTAATGGTAGACTACAGAAAGACAAAGGATAAAGGCAAACAAAGAAAAAATACTGTGTGGAAGAATCCACACTACACCTGATGCTAAAGCAGACAGGATCCAGACAGGACAGGGTCCAGCAAAGATTCTTCAGCACAAGGTTCACAAACCTTGCAGGAACTATAACCAGTGATTTGGAAGGGACCAGGAAGGGAATATATATAGTGCTTGCACCAATCAGAAGCCTTACTAAAACTTTATGCAGCTGCCCTGCTGTACGTATCAGCTGTAAACTACTTAGCAGCGGGGAACACTGTCTGCCTCTAGAATCCCCGTTGATAAGTTCCTGGCGGCTCCCAGAAAGCATAGCACACGGCGCCAGCCTGTTGCTAGGCGCCGGGCAGGGAACAGCGGCCAGAAGAGATGCGTTGTCCCGGTCACCAGGCAACCCTCCAGGACCTGTGTCTCCCCACGGCCGCCGAGTGGCTGCTAACATTAATCCCCTTAACCTCCCTTGAATAGGGGTTAAGAAACCCTCAGATCCTGGTTTAAGGGGAAACTTTCTAAAAAATATTTTTTCGAGTTCAGGAGCATGAAGGAACTTTCGAGGAATCCATGCCCTCTCTACAGGGCCACAGCCCTTCCAAAAAAACAAAAAGTGCACCTAGCGAAGTACAAACTTCTAGGATTTTCTACACAACAAACTCCGGGTGCCCATGAACCATGACTGGGGCAGGTCTCCCGGAACTTCAGACTTTAAACCTTCTCGAAACAAATGCCGGCCTGAACAAGGAACAATGGGCCTAATTCAGATCGCTCGCTAGCCAGTTTTTACAGCGCTGCGATCAGATAGTCGCCACCTATAGGGGAGTGTATTTTAGCTTTGCAAGAATGCGATCGCTTGTTCAGCGCCCTGTACAAAAACAGTTTGTGCAGTTTCTGAGTAGGTCTGACCTTACTCAGCCGCTGCAATCACTTCAGTCTGTTCGAGGCCGGAATTGACGTCAGACACCCGCCCTGCAAACGCTTGGACACGCCTGCGTTTTTCCAAACACTCCCTGAAAACGGTCAGTTGCCACCCACATACGCCTTCTTCCTGTCAATTTCCTTGCGATCGGCTGTGCAAATGGATTCTTCATTAAATCCATCGCTCAGCAATGATCCACTTTGTACCCGTACGATGCGCCTGCGCATTGCAGTGCATATGCATTTGCAGTAGTGCCATGAATGCTGCGCAGCAAAAAACGCAAGCGAACGAACAGATCTGAATTAGGCCCAATGAAAGGTATTATTGATTCTCAAAGATCTGTACAGCTTAAAGTGAAAAGCAACAGGACTGATTTTTTTTCATTATTTGAAATGGCCTAGTAGTGTAACAGGGACCGAATTTTCTGAGAATGTTGGTGGACCTTGATGTTCCGAGTAGATAACCACACCATGTCCCCTACTTTGAAAGAGCAAGGTTTCCAAGATTTATCAGCAAACCTCTTGGACCGGACCGCAGCATCTTCCTTGGCTTGATGTACTTTCCACCAGATCCTTCTAAGATGAGACACAGTAGAAAAAGATGAACCTCACCGTTGCAATGGAGTGAAAGTATTAGACTTGGGATGGAAACCAGATACACAAAAGAATGGAGACACGGAAGTTGAAGAATGTCCAGAATTATTATACGCAAATTCTGCAAAGGGTAGATGCTCCACCCAATCATCCTGACATTTACAGACGTAACACCGTAGATACTGCTCCAAAGACTGATTTACCCGCCCTGTCTGTCTGTTGGATTGTGGATGGTATCCTGAACAAAGGCTGATGTTAATCCCCAATTCAGAACAAAAAGACTTCCAGAAATGTGCCACAAATTGGGTGCACCTATCGTGGACAATGTCTTGAGGTAACCCATGAATTCTAAAGATGTGTTGAATAAACAAAGAGGCATGATCCTTGGCACTAGGTAATTTAGACAGGGGAATGAAGTGAGCCATTTTACTGAAACGGTGGACCACAACCCAGATGACCTAACACTTGGAGGACTTTGGCAGATCCACAATAAAATCCATAGATACTGTAGATGAGTCCATGGTTTGGGGGGTACTGATACAGGTAGCAACTGTCCTGAGGGAAGAACTCCAGGAGACTTGTTTTTGCCACAGACATTGCATGCCCTAACAAACTCCTGCACAGCAGTCTTTATAGTTGACCATGACACAGAACACGAGTGAAGGTCTAATGTTTTAGCAATCCCCGGATACACCAAGGTCTTATTGAAATGGAACTCAGTTAAAACAGCAGATCTGAATTTCTCCGGAACAAACAGAAGTTCAGAGGGAGTTCGGATGGGGCCTGCGCCTGTGCTGACTGAATGCGTGACTAGACATCCACAGTGAGACTGACAAGAATGCATTTCAGGGGAACAATAGGCACCGGTGACCTAGAGACTTCTTGACTTGGCACAAAACTCCTTGATAAGGTGTCAGCCTTCACGTTCTTTGATCCATGCCTAAAGGTGATCACAAAATTGAACCTAGCAAAAAACAATGCCCATCTGCCCAGCCGGGAATTCAATCTCTTCGCTGATTCGATGTAAGCCAGTTTTTGTGATCGGTGAACACCGTTACTGCATGCCTTTTCCCCTTCAGCCAGTGTCTTCATTCCTCCAGGGCCCATTTGACTGCCCAGCGTTCCCAATTTCCAATAATTGCCATATGTGCTTTTATGTCTCTTACTTAACCTTTTTGTTTTCAATACTCCCTTTAACAGCACCAAATCCCTCAGTTTTCTGCTGCACTGATACTTATTTTAGTGCTGTTTACTGACACAGCTATGTTTATATACCCTGTACTTGTCCTATAGTGTATTGAATTGTAAGTCACTGTCTTCATGTTTTGTTTACTCTGTAATTGGGTGCTGCGGATCTCATGTGGCACCATATAAATAAAGGATAATAATAATAATAATAATAATAATAATAATGTCTCCTTCTCTCTTCCCCTTCTCTGTCTTTCTCTCTCTATCATGTCTCTGTCTCTCTCCCCCATGTCTACCTCTTTCTGCCCATGATCTGTCTCTCTCTCTCCCATGTCTCTCTCTGCCTCTGGTCTCTGTCTATCTCTCTCTGCCCCTGGTATCTCTCTATGTCCCTGGTCTCTCTCTCTCCCTAGTTTCGCTTTCTCTGTCCCTGGTCTCTCTCTCTTACTGGTCTATCTTTGCTCCTGACATCTCTCTTTTCCATGTCTCCCTCTCTCTCTCTGCCCATGGTCTCTCTCTCTTCCCTTGGTCTCTCACTCTCTCTTCCTCTTGTCTCTCTTTCTATGCAGTATGTCTCTCTATCTCTGCTCCTGGTCCCTCTCTTGTGTCTCCCTCTTTCTCTGCCCATTTTCTCTCTCTTTCCAATGTCTCTCTCTCTACTTCTGGTCTTACTTTTTCTCCCTACCCCTGGTCTCACTCTCTCTCTGCACCTGGTCTCTCTCTCCCTGGTCTCTCTCTTGCTCTGCCATGGGGTTCTCTCTGCCCCTGGTCTCTCTCTCCCTTCCCCTGGTTTCTCTCTCTGTCTCCCATGTTGCCCTCTCTGCCCCTGGTCTTTCTCAATCTTTCTCATGTCACCCTCTCTCTCTTTGCCCCATGTCCTTTTGCCCCTGATCTCTCTTTCTCTGCCTCTGGTCATTCACACTTTTTCTCTGCCCCTGGTCTCTCTATCATGTCTCCCTATTTCCCTGACCCTGGATTATCTCACTACCATGTCTCTCTTTCTGCCCCTAGTCTCTTTCTTTCTCTCATGTCTCAGTCTTTCTCTGCCCCTGATCTCTGTCTCTCTCGACCCCTCTCTCTCCCATGTCTCCCTCTCTCTCTGCCCTTGATCTCTCTGTCTCTTTCTTTCCCATGTCTCCCTTACTCTCTGTCCCTGGTCTCTCTCTCCCTCATGTCTCCCCCTCTCTTTATGTACCTGGTCTCTCTCCCTCTTTCTCTGCCAGTGGTTTCTCTCTCTCTATTGTCTCTCTCTTTTTCTAATCATATTCTCTGTCTGTCATGTCTTACTCTGCTCCTGGTGTCTCTCTCTCTCTCTCTCTCTCTCACTCTCATTTCTACCTCTTTATTCCCCTGGTCTCTCACTCATGCCTACATCTTTCTCTGCCCCTAGTCTCCCTCTCCCATGTCTCCCTCTCTCTCTGCCTTTGGTCTCTCTCCCTGTTTCTCTGCCCTGGTCTCTCTCTTATGACTCCCTCTATCTCTGCCCTGGTCTTTCTCTCATGTCTTTCTCTGCACCTGGTCCCTCTCTCTGTCTCTCTCTCATATCTCACTCTTTGCCTCTGGTCTCTCTCTCTCATGTCTATCTCTCTCTCTCTCTGCCCCTGGTCTCTCTATCATGTCTCCCTCTTTCTCTGCCCCCGATCTCTGTCTATTTCTTCCATGTCTCCCTCTCTTTCTGCCCCTGGTCTCTCTCTCTTGTCTTTCTTTGCTACTAGCCGCTCTTTCTCTGAAATGTCTCCCTGTTTCTCTGCCCCTGGTCTCTCTGTCTGTCTTTATCTCTCTCTCCCATGTCTCTCTCTCTCCCCATCTCTCTCTGCTCCTGTTCTCTCATCCTCTTTCTCTGCCCCTGGTCTCTCTCATATCCCCCTCTTTCTCTGCCTGTCTCTCATGTCTCTCTACCCCTGATCTCTCTCTCTGTCTCTCATGTCTCCCTCTTTCTCTGCCCTTATTCTCTCTGTCTCTCTTTCCCATGTCTCCTTCTCTCTCTGCCCCTGATCTCTCTCTCTCTCTCTACCCCTGGTCTCTCTCTCTCCTTATATATATATATATATATATATATATATATTTATTAATGGCAAAAAATCTGAAAGAAGCAGTGGAAAAGTCTGTAACTAACTAATTCAAGGTTGGCAAACAGTAATGAAGGAAAGTCACTGGACTCATGAAGAATGACAAACTGTAAAGAATGTCCACAGATTGATACGAAGTCGTGTCTGAAGAACTATGAAGAATATGCTTTGGATGATACGAAGATGTGACTGAAGAACTGTGAAGATGTGTTACTGGATGCTGCAAAGATGTGGCTGTGGAACTGAGAAGATTTGTTTGCTGCGTGATGTGAAGACGAGACTGAAGAACTGTGAAGATTTGTTTGCTGGGTGATGTGAAGACGTGACTGAGAGAAACTGGCAGAGGCTGGCGAACCACCACGGGACTTCGGAGATTCCTGAAGGTGCCGGCGGGAGAGCGGTTAACCACGACCACATTCTTTGGAGCTGACGGACACAATGCAGTGAGAGCCGGCTAACAATTTGGAGAGCAACAAAGGGACTAGAATACCTGGAGATGCACAGAACAATCTGCGGGAGCACAGAGCTAGGGTACAAAGTAACTACAACAAAGCACTGGCACAGAATGCAATATTCCCAGCCTATTTATAGGCAGCAAGGAAACAGGATTGGCTGAAACTCACCCATCACGCTCATTGGTGCTGCACTTGGTCTCCAACATGGCCTCCCCCTATGATGCAGACACACAGACATGCAGCATGCCACAAGGTCTCCTCTCCTGCCTCCCAAGCTGCATCACTTCCGCCGCCATCCATGCCGCATCCCCATGCGGCCACCCAGGACCGAGACCAGCCGCGCCGACAGAAGACGGATCGCCTGCTCTCTGACAGTACCCCCTTTCTCCAAACACCTTCGAGCTTTGTTAGGATTTTTGGAATGGAAATTTTGAATCAACCTTGGAGCATGGAAATCTTCAGCGAAAACCCAAGACCTTTCCTCAGGTCCGTATCCTTTCCAATCAAGAAGGTATTGGAGACGTCCATAACGATGTCAAGAGTATAAAATTTCTTTAACATCAAACTCTTCACCTTGCAGGGTGCGAATTCTGGGAGGTTTAGACAATCCTGCACGAAATTTGTTGAGGATCAAATGTTTGAGAAGCGATATGTGGAAAGCATTAGGAATCTTGAAGGAAGACAGCAGTTTGACCTTGAAAGCTACAGGATTGAGCACTTTTTCTATAGGAAAAGGACCAATGTTGAGATTACGAGTAGATACCCAAACTTGGTCCCCTACCTTGTACCTGGGTACCGCCTTTCGTTTCTTATCCAAAAATAATTTATATCATTTGGAGGATTTAATCAAAGACTTGCGCACTTTACTCCAAATATTAGATAATTGCTTGAGAGCCAGGTCTGCCGCTGGAACCTGTTGGGCTGAAAGAGGTTGGAATTCCAGAACTCGAGGATGAAAACCGAAGTTGGTGTATAATGGTGTGGTTTCTGAAGATGAATGAAAGAGGTTATTATGGGCGAACTCAGCCAGCGGAAGAAAGTCTAGCCAATCATCCTGTGATGCAGACATGTACAGTCGAAGGAAAGTTTCAAGATCTTGATTTACTCTGTTTGCCCATCCGTCTGAGGATGATATGCGGAGGAAAAATTTAACTTGATGTTAACAGAAGAACAAAGTGACTTCTAAAACTTGACAATGAATTGCGTTCTGCAGTCAGAAACAATCTCTTGAGGGAGGCCATGTAACCTGAAAATTTCGGAAATTAACAGTTTAGCTAGTAACGGAGCAGAAGGTAGTCCCAATAAAGGAATAAAGTGTACCATTTTTGAGAACCGATCCACCACAACCCAGATAGTATTCCATCCCTTTGACGGAGGTAAATCAGTCACGAAATCCATAGAAATATGAGTACAGGGTCGCATGGATATGGATAATGGATGTAATAAACCTGGTGGAGAACCCTTGGGATTATTGTGCTGGGCGCACTTGGGACAACCAGGAATAAATTCCTGAACATCCGTTCTAAGCCGTGGCCACCAGTAGGACTGTTGAATGAATTTGAATGTCTTGAGGACTCCGGGATGGCCCATAAATGATGAAGAATGAGCCCAAGATAGTAATCATTTTCGGAGACTTGGAGCAACAAAGGTTTTACCAGGTGGAGGTAGGGGAGCTGAAGAAATTTGAGTCGCTAAAAAGGATGTGGGACTTACAATGACTTGTTTACCTGCTTGATCATTGGATTCAGAGGAACAGAAGGACCATAAAAGAGCATTCACTTTCTTATTCTGGGATCCTGGGCAATAGGTGAGTTTGAAATTGAATCGGGTGAAGAAAAGAGACCATCTTGCTTGCAGGGGATTGAGACATTGAGCGGTTTGAAGGTACAGAAGGTTCTTATGATCAGTGTACACTATGATGGTATGTTGAGCTCCTTCTAAAAGATATCTCAATTCTTCAAATGCTAATTAAGCAATTCTTGTTCCCTGATAGCATAATTTCGTTCAGCAGGTAGAAATCTCCGGAAAAAATACCCACATAGGTGGACTTTCTTATCCTCGTAGACTTGCGATAATACTGCCCCTACTGCTTCTGAGGAGGCGTCCACCTCCACTTGGAAAGGATGATTCAAATCAGGTTGATGAAGAATAGATGCAGATGTGAAGGCTTGTTTTAAATCAGAGAAGGCTTTGGATGCCCCGAAAGCCCAATATGAAAGATTTGCTCCTTTACGAGTCAAGGCTGTGATGAGGGAATAATTCGATTCAATTCGATTCAATCGAGGAATAATTCTTAATAAATCTTCTGTAGAAATTGGCAAAGCCTAGGAAGCGCTGAATTCCCTTTAGAGTCGAAGGAGCCGACCAATCCCGAATAGCTTGCACCTTAGCGGGATCCATCTGTGTCTCAAATCCAGAGATGATGTATCCGAGGAATGGAATAGATGATACTTCAAAGGTGCATTTTTCCAATTTACAATATAAACAATTCCTTCTCAGGCTGGCTAAAACTTCCTTAACTTGGACGCAATGGGACTCCAGGTCTTTGGAGAATATCAGGATATCATCCAAGTACACCAACAAACATTTATAAAGTAAATCTCAAAAAAGTTCGTTCACATAGCTTTGAAAGACAGCTGGAGCATTGCATAGACCAAACGGCATTACAAGATACTCAGCATTTCAAGATACTAGACCAAACGGCATTACAAGATACTCGTAGTGCCCGTCCCGAGTATTGAAGGCCATTTTCCATTCGTCTCCCAAACGGATGCAAATTAAATTGAAGGCTCCACGTACATCTAATTTCGTGAAAACTGTGGCACCCTTCACTCGATTGAACAATTCTGGAATTAACGGGAGTGGATAACGGTTCTTGACTGTGATTTCATTAAGTTCGTGGTAATCTATGCACGGTCGCAGACCACCGTCTTTCTTTATGAAGAAAAAAAATCCGGCTCCCGCAGGCGAGGAAGATGCTCTGATGAAGCCCTTGGATAAATTCTCTTGTATATAGTCTGACATAGCCTGAGTTTCGGTAATGGACAATGGGTAAATTCGACCCCTGGGAGGTGTTTTACCTGGTACTAAATCAATTGGACAATCCCATTCTTGGTGAGGGGGCAAGGAATCGGCTTCTTGCTTATTAAAGACATCCTCGAAAGGTTGATAAACCGAAGGCAACTCGGAAACATGAACTGAACAGAGAGGTTTAACAGAAGCTAAGCAATCTTCAAAATAGGATACTCCAGGAAAGGATCGCCAAGGTAACCCAAGGATTACTTCATGAGAGGCTTTGGGAATCATGAGGAAGGAGATATTTTCGGAATGTAGCACTCCCACTTTCATTTTGAGAGGTACAGTATGATGAGTGATTATGCCTTCAGGAATTCGACTTCCATCCACCACTGTAATGGAAACTACTAATTCCAAAGGCACAGTCTGAACTTTTGACTGTTTTATGAAAGCTGAAGTAATGAAGTTCTTAGCTGCACCAGAATCGAGTAGAGCAGCAATAATGACTGCCAAAGACGGAACTTCTAAACAAATGGGCAAAGTTGGCTCCTTCCTGGAACATGATTCAAGAGTAACTCCTAGCTTAACCTCTCTAAAGTAAGCTAGGAGCAGGAGCTTTCCGGACAAGACTTGATGAAGTGGTCGGAGGAACCTCAGTACATACAGAGGTTCCCCTGTCCACGACGAGTACGTTCCTCATCTGTAAGCCAAGAGCGACCAATCTGCATTGGCTCTTCAGTTGACAAGGGGGGTTGTGATGGAGTGGAATCTGCCGAGGTCTAGAACGAAAGCAAAGACTAGGTTGCTCGAACTTGGATTTTTCCAAACAACGTTCTCTATACCGTAAGTCGAGTTTGTTACAAATGGAAATCAGTTCGTCCAGCTTCGTTGGCACGTCCCGGACAGTCAAATCGTCTTTAATCTTGTCAGGGAGCACGTTCCAGAATGCAGCGACTAAAGCATCCTCATTCCAATTTAGTTCAGAGGACAAGGTACGAAATTGGATTACATATTGACTGACAGAATGCGAACATTGCCGAAGACGGAGTATTTCCAGGGATGCCGAGGTTGTTCTACCCGGCTCGTCGAAGATCTTACGGAATGATGAAACAAATTCGGAATAATTGGAATGAATGGGATCACCTTTCTCCCACAGTGGGGATACCCATTCGAAAGCTTGACCAGTCAGGAGAGATAATGTATGCAATCTTTGTACGGGCAGATGGAAAACTAGCAGACTGCAGCTCGAACTGGATTTCGCATTGATTAAGGAATCCCCTGCAGAGCTTTGGAGTTCCATCAAACTTGCTGGGCGAGGGTAACTGCAGTCAGGATACCGGACCAGTTCCTGGAGCAACCACTGCAGGAGGGAAGACTGCTGGAGCTGGGGCCTGTGCTGTTCTAATGGCCGTATTTAGAGCATCCAAGCAGTCAGACATGGTTTGCATGAATTGAACTATTTGCACTTGTGTGGACTCCTGATTATCCAGATGAGAGAGAATATTGGCCGTAGCACCGCCTCCTGAGGCTTGGTCGCCAGAAGGATCCATGTGGCCAGTGCTTACTGTCAAGGTGCGTGGTTTTTGTGAATCTGTTGGACTCAGACCAAATGTGGAAGCAGGTGCACCTGAATGCTGGAAACAAGGAGGACAAAGATAATTCCTTTTCATATATTTATTAATGGCAAAAGATCTGAAAGAAGCAGTGGAAAAGTCTGTAACTAACTAATTCAAGGTTGGCAAACAGTAATGAAGGAAAGTCACTGGACTCATGAAGAATGACGAACTGTAAAGAATGTCCACAGATTGATACGAAGTCCTGTCTGAAGAACTACGAAGAATATGCTTTGGATGATATGAAGATGTTACTGAAGAACTGTGAAGATGTGTTACTGGATGCTGCGAAGACATGGCTGAGGAACTGAGAAGATTTGTTTGCTTAGTGATGTAAAGACGAGACTGAAGAACTGTGAAGATTTGTTTGCTGGGTGAAGTGAAGACGAGACTGAAGAACTGTGAAGATTTGTTTGCTGGGTGATGTGAAGACGTGACTGAGAGACACCAGCAAAGGCTGGCGAACCACCACGGGACTTCGGAGATTCCAGAAGGTGCCGATGGGAGAGTGGTTAACAGCGACCGCATTCTGGGGAGCTGACGGACACAATGCAGTGAGAGCCGGCTGACAACTTGGAGAGCAATGAAGGGACCAGAATACCTGGAGACGCACATAGCTAGGGTACAAAGTAACTACAACAAAGCACTGGCACAGAATTTAATATTCCCAGCCTATTTATATGCAGCAAGGAACCAGGATTGGCTAACATTCACCCATTATGCTCATTGGTGCTGCACTTGGTATCCAACATGGCCGCCCCCTATGCTGCAGACACACAGACATGCAGCATGCCAGAAGGTCTCCTCTCCTGCCTCCCAAGTCGCGTCACTTCCGCCGCCGTCCGTGCTGCATCCCCATGCGGCCACCCAGCACTGAGACCAGCCGTGCCGACAGAAGATGGATCCCGGGACCCGCAGCGGTAAGCGCCTGCTCTCTGAAACGTCTCCCTATTTCTCTGTACCCCATGTATCCTTCTCTCTCTGCCCCTGGTCACTCTCATATCACCCTCTTTCTCTGCCTCTCTTTCTCTCTCATGTATTTCTCTACCCATAATCTCTCTTATTTCTCCCTCTTTCTCTGCCCCTGGTCTCACTCTCTTCATTCTGGTCTCCTCCTCCCTCCATCTCTCTCACCCATGTGTCCCTCTCTTTCTGCTCCTGGTCTCTTTCCTTCTCTTTCTGCCATTCGTCTCTCTTTCTCTCATGTCTCCATCTTTCTCTGCCCCTGGTCTCTCTCTCATGTCTCCCTACTTCCCTACCCTTGGTCTCTCTCATGTCTCCCTCTTTCTCTGCCCCTGGTTTATCTCTCTCTCTCTCTCTCTCTCTCTCATGTCTGTCTCTCTCTGCTGCTGCTCTTTCTTTCTCATGTCTCCCTCTTTCTCTGCCCCTGGTCTTGCTGTCTGTGAAACAATGCCCCTCCCCAATCGAATATGCCACTTTTTAATTTTTTTGATGGGGAGAATCCGTTCTTCCACTTGCAAAAGTGCCTAGTTACACCTCTGCTCTCACTTTTCCCATCAGCAGTTCCAGCCAGCTCACTCTCCCCATCCCCAAAGCAGCCTCAGTCAACTCCTAGTGCTCTTCCATCTTTTCACTATAGCCCCATCCAGCTCCCTCTTCATCTTTCACACAGCTCTCACCCCATGTCTCTCCATAGACAATCCCCACTGCATTCTCTACAGCATTTTCCCCTTGTGTCACAGCAATGTCACCCCCAGAGTCTCACCAACACAAACCCCTGTGTCTATCCAGTCTCTCACCTCCCCCTGTGTCCCAACAGTAGTGTCTCTCCTCCATCTGTATTCCACCAGCAGCCTCTATTCTCCCCCACTGTTCCTCCAGCAGCCTCTCTTCTCCCCCTGTAGTCCCACCAGCAGCCTCTCTTCTCCCCCAGTGTGGTCCAACCACCAGCCCCACTCCTCCCCATGTATCCCTCCAGTAGCCCCATTACTCTCTGTGTGTCCCACCAGCATCCTCTCACCTCCGTGTGTGTCCCTCCAGTGACCTCTCTCCTCCCCATGTGTCCCTTCGGAATCCTCTCATCTCACATCTCTCCAGAGACATTCCTCACTGCATTTCTTCTGCATTAACCCCTCTGCATCTCAAGGCATCATCCCCACACTGTCTTTCCAGCCTCTCTGTTCCCTGTGTCCCACCAGCAGCCTCACTCCTCCCCATGTGTCACACCAGCAGCCCCACTTCTCCATGTGTGTCCCACCAGCATCCACTCACCTCCCCTGTATCTCACCATCATCTTATCACCTCCCTGTGTGTCCCTCCAGCAACCTCTCTCCTCCCGTGGTTCCTCCAGCAGCCTATCACCTCCCCCCATGTGTCCCTCCAGCATCCTTTTACCTCCCTTTTTGTCCAGCAGCCTCTTACCTCCCTTTTTGTTCAGCAGCCTCTCTCCTCCCACTCTGTCTCTCCAGCAGCCTCTCATCTCCCTGTCTGATCAGCCGCCTCTAAACCCCCATGTGTCTCACCAGCAGACTTTCACATTCCTATGTGTCCCACCAGCAGCCTTTCTCCTCCCTGTGTGTCCCACCAGAAGCCTCTCACCTCCACGTGTGTCCCACCAGCAGCCTCTCGCCTCCCTATGTGTTTCACCAGCAGCCTCTTACCTCCCCATGTGTCCCACCAGCAGACTCGCCTCATCATGTGTCCCATCAGCAGCCTCTTACCTCCTTGTGTGTCCCACAGCAGCTTCTCACCTCCTTGTGTATCCCACCAGCAGCCTCTCACCTCCTTGTGTGTCCCACCAGCAGCCTCTCACCTAACATCTTTCCAGAGACATTCCCTACTGCATCTCAACAGCATCATCCCCCGTATATCTCTCCAGTCTCTCACTTCTCTGTGACCCACAAGCAGCCCCACTCCTCAGGGGCACACGCAGGATTGAGATAGATATGTTTATATATATATATATATATACCACACACACACACACACACACACACACACACACACACACACACACACACACACACGTATACTGTATATAAATATATATATATACACACACACACACACACACACACACACACACACGTGTATGTGTGTATATATATATATATATATAGCAAGTGGAAGCAGTGGCACTCTCAGGCTTTCACACAATAAGTACAGGACACGGCGGTCTCTGCTTAAAGTTCGACGTTTCGATAATTTAATATCGTCATCAGGATAACAAGATAAGGATACACACATAAAATATATACATACTCACCCCACCTCGTGCAAACCCTCACCGCGGGCGCCGGGTCCTCTGTCGACACCCCCTTGCGTCGCGCACTTCCTGTGCGCCCGGCAGCTCCCGCGGTAACCTAGCAACAGAAATAACACCTCGTGATTTACTGAGCATGGAAACATATACATTCGCCCACAGAGAGACGTCTTAACATACACCATAATGAAACACAGTCAGGAGACACTGCAATGATGAAAGATCCAATGTATAGCAACATAATCTATTAATCCACCTAGTCATGTAGCAATTATATTATAAAGCTGTACGTACTGAGCAAAAAATGATGCAGAGACAAATTAGACAGTCTGACTATTAATACTAATAAATGTGGATAAAACTGATGGTATGCTGGCTAACTCACTGAGAGCCAACAGCAGTGGAGCCCAGGACATGCACCCACTCCCGGCGTAAACATCACCGAGGGTGGTGTGCATAGACTAGACCCCAGTGGTGCAGGCCATCAGGAACACACAGGGCATTTAAATAAAGCAATTCAGAGGAAGATACTCATTAAGTCCTTTGGGTGCAATTGTATTGAGCCGATGTATCCAACGTGACTCCCTTTGAAGGAGAGCTTTCCCTCTGTCTCCCCCTCTGAGTCGTTTGGGCTCTGAGTCAATTATTTTATACCTGAGTGTCGCAAGGCCATGATTATGGAGTTTGAAATGTCTAGCAACAGGTTGGTTAAGGCCACCTTTGGCCCCCTCAAGTGCGCTACGAATGGAAGACCTGTGGAGCGCCATGCGCTCTTTAAACTGCCTAGTGGTCTTCCCAACATAGAGAAGACCACAGGGACAGCGGATGATGTACACCACATATGTACTACTGCATGTTAGTATCTGTTTAATGGCAATCCGCTCCCCCGAGTGTGGGTGGGAGAACGAGTTGCCAGGTTCCATGTAACTGCATGTGGTGCATCCAGTACACCGATAGCACCCTGGCTTCCTCGAGAGGAATGTGCTCGGACCACTGACTTTTCCACCTGAAATGTCATTCTTGACTAGCCAGTCCTTAAGGTTTCGATTTCTGGTATAGCTGGCCATTATTCTGGAATTGCTCAGCATCGAAAGGTCTGGATCGGAAGTAACCACAGTCCAAAGATTTTTCGTCGCTTTGGTAATAGCGGTACTGGCAGGGTTGAAGCGTTGTACGAATGGAATAATGTCCTTCCGTTGTTTGTTTTTTTTGATTGCTGGAACCAGGGTATCTGAACGGGGAATGGCCAGTGCCTTGCTCTTAGCTTTTAACAAGTTATTGTAATCATATCCTCTCAATACAAATTGTTTGATCATGGTGTCAATTTCTTTATTGGTCTCGGATAAATCGTCGGAGATGCGGTGGATTCTTAGGAACTGGGAGAACGGAAGACCATTCTTCGTGGCAGCTGGATGTTGGCTCCTTCCATGCAAGATAGTATTTCTATCTGTGTCCTTTTTGTAGAGCCCAGTGTAAAGTCTACCATTTGAAATGGAGATCTTAACATCTAAATAGTTCACAGATTGTGTGCTCATTTGATAGGTGAATCTAATGGTACCTTCCATGGAGTTGACCTCTGTCATTAACTCAGAGAATTCCGCTTCTGTTCCTGTCCAAATTAGTAGCAGGTCATCAATATAGCGTGTAAAGAATAAAATCTTTTTTGCCACGTTGTTATCACTGAAGAATGCCTGTTGTTCGACCTCAAACATATACGTGTTCGCAAATGCTGGTGCCACGCAAGACCCCATCGCACAGCCCAGCTGCTGGACATACCAACGTGAATCAAAGAGAAAGTAATTCCTTTTAAGGGTTAATTCCAATAATTTCAGGAAGAAAGACACATCCGGACCTGTATAGATAAGGCTAGTTGATAGAAGCCGAAAGACTGCTTCCAAACCCCCTGAGTGGGGAATATTGGTGTACAAGCTGACAATGTCCAGGGTACATAAAAAGGCATCTGGAGGTAGTACTGGTAAGTTCTGTAGCCGGGTAATTAATGTGGTCGTGTCCTTTAAGTAGGTCCTTTGTGCTTGGACTACAGGCTGAAGGAACATATCGAGGTATTGGGAGACTTTGTAATAAATGGACTCTCTCGCCGAGATGATGGGGCGACCAGGCGGGGCCACTGGGTTTTTGTGTATTTTCGGCAAGGTATATAAAACCGGGGCCACCGGGTTTTCTTGTATCAATGATTGCATGAGAGAGTTTGTGATCATCCCATCAGAGGTTGCTTGCTGCAAGACCGTTCTCAGTTCCTGATTGAATCTTGATGTAGGGTCAGCTGTCAATTCCGTGTATACTGTAGTATCCTCCAGTTGACGGTAGATTTCATTTTTGTACATCTGGAGATCCTGTATGACAATCCCGCCCCCCTTGTCTGCGGGGCGGATAACAATACTGTCATCCCTACTTAGATTTTTCAAGGTTGCCCATTCGGACTGAGACATGTCCGGTCTGGATAATTTCAGCGACTGAGCTACCCCCTTAGCGGCTTTGTCCAAAGAGCGGTTGAAGCAGCGTAGAGATGGATTCATACTGATGGGGTCAAATGTTTATTTGTTTTTGATCTTATGTAGTGGGGTCATTGGTTTGAGGCTGATTTCCTCCGTCTCCCCAAAATGCTCTCGTAGTCTTAATTTTCTATTGAAACGGTAAGAGTCCAGTTTCCACTGGAAGTCGTCGAATTTGGTGGTAGGTATAAAGGTGAGGCCTTTGTTTAGCAGGCTCTTTTCTTCCATATTCAGGGACCTGCTGGATAAATTGAAGATCATTTCTTCACTGTGGTTTTCTTCTTTTTTTGTTTTGAGGATCCTTTGCCACTGTCGTCCTCTTCTGGTAGCAGGTCTCCTGTGGCCTCTCGCTGCGCGCGAGTGCTTACCCCTAAAGGGGGCTTACCAGTATTAATTTTGTTTGATGTCTCTCCCTCACTCTGTGATGACTGACCTCCACTCGACGTCTCCGTGTCACCAGCGAATTTCCTGAATCGCCGCTGTCTTGGTCTGTAGTCCCTCTTATGCCCAGGGAATGCTGCCCAAGGATAGACTTTGCCCTCTGCGTAGTCCTTTTGAACCAGTGCTAATTTATTGGACTTAAATTTAATTAAGTCTCTGCGGTACGATTCAACTTGTGTGTTCAATTTAGCCAGTCTGTGTTGGAGTCCTGCTGTAGAGTCGGAAGGTGCAGTGTTTCAAATTCTACTTTCTTGAGTGGGGAGTGGGTGCATGTCCTGGGCTCCACTGCTGTTGGCTCTCAGTGAGTTAGCCAGCATACCATCAGTTTTATCCACATTTATTAGTATTAATAGTCAGACTGTCTAATTTGTCTCTGCATCATTTTTTGCTCAGTACGTACAGCTTTATAATATAATTGCTACATGACTAGGTGGATTAATAGATTATGTTGCTATACATTGGATCTTTCATCATTGCAGTGTCTCCTGACTGTGTTTCATTATGGTGTATGTTAAGACGTCTCTCTGTGGGCGAATGTATATGTTTCCATGCTCAGTAAATCACGAGGTGTTATTTCTGTTGCTAGGTTACCGCGGGAGCTGCCGG